>NC_079450.1:41594017-41851517 GCF_903798145.1 Danio aesculapii | reverse complement strand
GGGGGTGTGTTTCAGGACATGGATTAGATCAAATTTAACAGGGAGGGAGGATAATACATTTCCATGCACACAAACACATGCGCTTTGTTGGCAATATCCGTGCGATCACTTATCTATCGATGTTGAAAAGTGATGTAAAATGAAAATTTTTGTAATTAAAAAAATATTCCCGGAAAAAAATTCCCGATCGTAGATATAAATAAGTATAAATGTTTACATATCTACTGATGGCCAGTCCTCCACTACACCTTGGTCCCACATTCATTTCAAAGGAGCAAACCCTGTACCAAAATGGCGGCTCTAATGACTCATTCCTTCAAATAGACAACAGCGTAGGCAACATCTTATGTAAAAATCTATGGCAATTAGTGAGTTGCTCAGTTCACAGAAATGTTAAAGACCATTTTGAGGAATGTAAACAACAATGGTCGTAATGTATTTCCTGTTTTACATTTTTAATCGCCATAGCTTCTGAGCAGGGGCGTAGCAGACATTTTAAAAGTGGGGGGGACAGCTATATGAGATCATACGTTCATATAATTATTAATCACCTGTTTCTAAATGGTCTGTCTCTAAAAGTGAGGGGGACGGATCAGTTAAGGTGAGTGTTCATGACCACACTATAAGAAAGAGACTGGGCAAAAATGGTTTGCATGGCAGAGTTCCAAGACAAAAACATTTGCCTGGCAAAAAGAACATTTTGTTTCAGTTTTGCCAGAAAACATCTTAATGATACCCAAGGCTTTTGGGAAAATACTATGTGGACTTAACTTTTTTTAATGATCTAAAACATTAAGTGAAACAAACATTAAGTATATATATATATATATATATATATATATATATATATATATATATATATATATTATATATATATATATATATATACATATGATTATACACAGTTGAAGTCAGAATTATTAGCCCCCCCTTTGATTTTTATTTATTTTTTTTTTATATTTCCCAAATTATGTTTAACAGAGCAAGGAAATCACAGTATGTATGATAATATTTTTTCTTTTGGAGAAAGTCTTATTTGTTTTATTTCGGCTAGAACAAAAGCAGTTTTTTTTTTTTTGTTTTTTTTTTTTTTAAAGAGAGGTTTAATTTTAAACTAATTTTGAGAGGAGCATGTGCTCATGATTGACCCAGCTGGTCCACATTAGCTAATCATGATCCTCCAATCAAAGGATCCCAAGTCACTATATATATATCCTCATTTCCTCTCTACAACTATCTTTGTCTGAAAGAAAGCTTCTGGCTGCTAAAAAGCTTCAGCTCTATAAAGCTTTTACAGCATTGCACTTTTCAGCATATCAATATGGAAATAGCCAACAAACATCTACAACTGTAGCCTGAGCCCTGCTCTCCCTGAGACATCAGCCACTGCAATGAAGCCAAACTCTCACCGCTCTCTTAGCGGTCCACCTGTGGTAATGTGCATAGCATGCTTTAAGAGGAAGTCTTGCAAAACAACTACTCTCCAACAAAACTAAACATTTCGTATATCTTTAGAAAGCAAGACTCGCATAACTAAAATAATTGAAATCATTTTAAAGACACAAACACTATGGACTTAGCGTCCTCCGTTGACCTGTAAACAACCAGAGATTATAACAAACCAAATAAACCCACCTCTCAAGCTTCCTGCCCGTCCACAGGTCCCTAACATTTTAACAACCAGGATAATTTGACTGCAAAGATTAACGCAATCCAATCCGTAAAACATTAGTCCACGACATATTTATATGTTGACAAACATCTATGGATACACTGCTGTCATCCAAACTAGTCGTCGGACTGCGTTCAGTAAATAGCATCTTTCAGACATAAACACTTGTAATTTGTTCAACAAAATGGACGCCGACCTTTGCACTTTTGATGGACACTTCATTGAGCCAATAGCTGGAAGAAGTGTCACCATCCAAGAGCTCTCAAAACATAAGATGGTCCCGCCCTCTCTCCCGATGTTTATGAACAGACAGTTGCAAAGACTTTGTGAATGAATTGGGCCAGTTATGCTTCTGATTTTAATAATGTTAAGATTCCAAACTTAATGTTATTTAATCATGGATAAAAGTAAAGCCTGTAGCAAACATTCCATTGACAAAGTTTCTAATAAGTACGGTTCAAGTATAAATTAAATGTCAACATCGTTTTTGAAGTAAAAAATAATAATTAAATAAACAAATAAATAAACCCAGCCACTTTCGATAGCAATTTAACTTCTGAAAATTACCCAGCTAATGTAATTAATACACATCAAACATAGAAGTCCGATCGTAATATGCCACAGGGATTTAAACTTCTCACTTCACCTACTCCGTCTTAGAGGTATTTCCAGGACCACCAGCCAAGCCATGCTCCATATCTTTAGCTCTCCATCCCTCCACCATCCCATGGAGGGATTCTGTTCATACATGTAAATATTCCTCACCTCGCTAGAGAAATGCGTTCCCACCCTGACACTAGTTTTTCTGACTTTCTCATTTCAGGTTTAACCCACGGATTCCACCATTCAAGATTTCATGCATTTGTCCCATAAGCAGTGCAACTCGTAAATTCTCTGACAAATGAATTCTATTTAATAATTTCAGAATCCCCCATCTCATCCAACTTTTAGATGATATTCTAATCATCTCTCCCCTCACATCGCCTCCAGCCTAACACCTAGAGATCACCCAAAATGTTTTCGCCAATCTAGGTGTTCCTTTTGTAGATGGCTGGACCCAGTACATTTACCGAATTTCTAGGCATCAAACTCGAATTCGCATAAATTCCAAGCTTCACTTCTTAAAGAGAAAGTTGACTGAATTTCTCTTTCCTTTAAAATTCAAGAAAACAGACTTGAATAAAATGCATACTGTTATCTATTCTTGACCACCTAAATTTCACAATGCCAATTTACCTCAAACTTGCCTCCTTCAGCTCCCTACCACAGTCCACGATTTAGAAGACACAATTTCTCTCTCCAAACCCACCCGCAATGAACTCAGCTTATGGATTACTTTCGTTAAGCAATGGAATGGCTGTTCCTTCTTTTGCAGTGATTGTTTGCACCCCCATTAGATATTAGCCTATATACTGGTGCTGACCCATCAGTTGGGGTTAAAGGTTACTCAGAGGCCACTGGTTCGCCACCACATGGCCCCCTCAATCGATTTCCACTCCAGAAAACAATTGTTCATCAGCTTTCTTCAAACTGTACCCAAAAGTTGCTGCCGCCATACTATGGGGAGCCGAATGGTCCACCTCCAGCATTCTCATTCAATGTGATGAGGAAGACGCAGTATAATGCATAGACAAAGGTGTTACTACTCCCTAACCCTTAATGCTACTTTAAAGATGTCTTATTTGGACATCAGCCAAAAAACAATGTATCATATCTGCTGAACACTTACCAGGTTGTAAAAACCAAATCACTGACTCTCTTTCTCATTTTATTTTCAGAAATTCTGGTCATTGGCTTCAGAAGTGGATCCCAACCCAACGCCTGTCCCTCCCTTTCCAGAAGTGACATTACCTTAAGCCACCCCCTTTATAACCTCCACCAAACCCCATACCGCTTATCCTCCAAGTAGTAGCCCTCAGAACCCTTCCGTCACATATCACAGCATGGAACATATTCAAACTCAACCCCTCTCACTCCAACCCACTATAGCATATCTAATTTTGTTTGATGAGGAAAGAAAGGGTTTCCTCATCCTGCAAAGTAAGATAGATCAATTCGACAGAACATTTCATTTACATCTTCAACATCCCTGCCCTCACCCATGCCCTCCAAACCCTCCTACAAGCATACCTACACTTAAGGGGATCTCAAGAAACAACCCCCCTAGTCCCCCCCTTTTTTTACTGACGACGCTAATTGTCCAGTATCATGTCTCTGGTTCCAGAAACACAGTCCTCCGCCTCTCAGGATTCCTTCCTGAACCATTTTCCAGCCATTCATTCAGAATTGGCATGCCACCACAGCAGCCGTTAACAGGCTTTCCCAGCAACAGATCCAGACCCTCGGTCGTTGGTCCTCTAAAGCTTTTTAAATCCTACATTTGCCTCAGTCTTTTCATCTAAACAACCCCACTCGGTTCTATTAAACCTCTCAACCAATCTCGGCCACCCTTTTATACTCTTGCCAAAGCCATCTATCTGTCCATTTCTAGCAACCCCCCTCCACGGCTCAGACTCCCGCATGAGTAAATATGAGCTTCAGCTCTTGCAGAGCCTCACCTATCAACCTCACCTTTCTGTTCCCCCTGCCAGCATTGAGTGCTTCCACTGTTCCCTCCTAGCTCTTTACCCTTTGCCTTTGACTCTCATGTAACCTCCTTGCTCCATCAGCATCATCCTAAGCCCAGACTCCCACAGGGGTCAACACGAGCTTTGGCTCTCGCAAGAGCCTCACCTATCACCCTCACCTTTCCGTTCCCCCTGCCAACATTGAGTACTTCCACTGTTTTACTCCCAGCTCTTTACCCCTTGCCTTTTGACTCATCTAACCTCCTTGCTCCATCTTAGCATCACCCTAAGCTCAGACTTCTACAGGAGTCAACACGAGATTTGGCTCTGGGAAGAGTCTCACCTTTCACCCTCTCCTTTCTGTTCCCATTGTCAGCGTTAAGTGCTTCTGTTGTTCCTTCCAAGCTCTTTACCCCTTGCCTTTGACTCTCATTCAACCTCCTTGCTCCATCTAAGCATCACCCTAAGCTCAGACTCCCACAGGAGTCAACACGAGCTTCGGCTCTCGCAGGAGCCTCACCTATCACCCTCACCGTCCTGTTTCCACTGCCAGAATTGAGTGCTTCCGCTGAATCAGTTTAATTATTCTGTATAGTCATTCACCAGCTTTAGTCATTCATCTGCTGCTTTAATTCATTTATTCTGCATAGTAGTTTACTATTTTCTTGCATGTCTTGTATTGTATAATTTGCATAATTGTATAGTATATCTGTGTTCCAGCTACCTTCCTCTTTCTTTTCCCATTCCAGTGTGGAGTGCTTCCGCTGTACCAGTTTATTTGTTTTCCATATAGTCATTAAATATCTACATTGTGTTTATTCTGCATAGTAGTCCATTTAGTATTTTGTGTATAATATTGTGTATTTCTGCATAATCATGTTATTTCCAGCACCTTTTCCTTCGCCAGCATTGAGTGCTTTTGCTGTTTTCTCCCAGCCTTTTCTCCTTGCCTTTGACTCTCATCCAACGCCCTTCCTCCACCTTAGCATCACCCTAAGCTCTGACTCCTGCAGGAGTCAAAATGAGCTTTGTCTCTTGCAAGAGCCTCACCTATCGCCCTCACCTTCCTGCTTCCCCTGCCAGTGTCGAGAGCTTCCGCTGTACCAGTTTTATTTGTTTTCCATATAGTCATTAAACAAATGTCTACATTATGCGTTTATTCTGCATAGTAGTCCATTAGTATTTTGTGTATAATATTGTGCATTTCTGCATAATAATCACGTTACTTCCAGCACCTCTCACCTTTTCCCTTGCCAGAATTGAGTGCTTTGCTGTTTTCTCCCAGCCTTTACTCCTTGCCTTTGACTCTCATCCAACGTTCTTCCTCCACCTTAGCATCACCCTAAGCTCTGACTCCTGCAGGAGTCAATATGAGCTTTGGCTCTCGCAAGAGCCTCACCTATCGCCCTCACCTTCTTGCTTCCCCTGCCAATGTCGAGTGTTTCCTCTGCATCAGTTTATCTTTTCTGTATAGTTATTCACCAGTTTCGGCATTAACGTGTTTATTCTGCATAGTAGTTCATTAGCATTTCATGTTTATGATATTATGTATTTTGTTTACTAACCTTGTTACTTAACAGCTCTCTACTTTTCTTTCCCCTTATCAGCGCTGTGGGCTCCTGCTGCATTAGTATCTTTCTTTTTGTGTAGTTTGTATATTATATATAATTGTACAGCATATTAGTATTACTTACAGCTGGTTTTTCTGCTTTAGTGCATTTTATTATGCATAGTAGTTCACTAGTATGTTCCAGGTCTATATTTTATTGTTCGTATACTATAGCTGTGTTAATTCCAGCTGCCTTCCCCTTTCTTTTTCCATGCCAGTGTTGAGCTACCTGCTAGCATTGGATGCTTCTGCTGCATACTAGTCCTATATTCCATACAGTAATTTGTAAAGCATTTATGTTCCCTCCAGCTTCTCTCCCCTTTCTTTACCCCCAGCAGCGTCGAATGATTCCGCTACTAAATCACTTCCCTCTGCTTTAACAGCCAACTCCATGCCCTTCTCTATTACATCTCACAAACCTTCTCTTAAGCACTGACTCCCACAGAAGGCCCACTTAAGGCCCAACTCTCACACGGGTCTCTATCCTCACTCATAGCCACATTCGGACTCCCACAGGAGTCAAACTTAGCCTGCTGTGTTCATTTCATAGCCACCAAACCTACCCTGGCCTTCACACACTCCCTAGAACTCCCCCCACCTTCCCCCTCCCTCCCTTCACCTGTTCTTTACATTTTATTCAGCAGCCGGATATAGCACTTTTTCTTTGCACTTTGGGGAGTTTCCCTGTAAACACGTGGCTGCTGTCCCGAGCATTTATCATTTGCTTTTTAGGGAGTTTCAGATCGACCTGAGCTCAATATCCCCTCGCCCTGTGAAAGGAGGGAGCCCTGGGCTCGAGGATCCCTTGAGCTCAGGGCTCTCTCCCGGGACAGCACGCCAAACAAGCCATGTATAAATCGTGAGCGAAGGGTGAACTCTTGAAGTGAAGTTTAATTTTAAACTAATTTCGAGAGGAGCATGTGCTCATGATTGACCCAGCTGGTCCACATTAGCTGATCATGATCCTCCAATCAAAGGATCCCAAGTCACTATATATATCCTCATTTCCTCTCTACAGCTATCTTCGTCTGGAAGAAACCCCCCTCCTCCCCTTCTGCCACCTTTATCCAGAATGGGCGGCATGGTGGCCCAGTGACTAGCACTGTTTCCTCACAGCAAGAATACCAATGGTGTTGGGTCTTCACTGGGCCATCTGGTGTTTCTGTGCGGAGTTTGCATGTTCTCCCCGTGTCCGAGTGGGGTTCCCCGGTTTCCTCCCACCATCCAAATGTGCTCTATATTATAGATAAAATAAGCCTAAATCTTTTTTTCTAATGTCTTACTCTCAGGAAGTTCACCTTGGCCTCAGCAGAGGGGGAGTTTCAGATCGACCTGAGCTCAATCTCCCCTCGCCCTGTGAAAGGAGGGAGCCCTGGGCTCAAGGGTCCCATGAGCTCAGGGCTCTTTCCCAGGACAGCACGCCAAACAAGCTATGTATAAATCGTGAGCTAAGTGTGAACTCTTGAAACCATTTTAAGGTCAAAATTATTAGCTATAATATTTAAGCTATATTTTTTTCAGATAGTCTACAGAACAAACCATCATTATACAATAATTGCCTAATTACCCTAACCTACCTAGTTAAGCCTTTAAATGTAACTTTGTGTACGCTGTATAGAAGTGTCTTGAAAAATATCTAGTAAAATATTATTTACTGTCATTATGGCAAAGATAAAATAAATCAGTTATTATAAATGAGTTATTAAAACTATTGTGTTTAGAAAAGTGTTGAAAATAGGGGATAAAAATAAACAGGGGGGCTAATAAATCGGGGTGGGGGGGGGATGGGGGGGGGTGGGGGGGCTAATAATTCTGACTTCAATATATATATATATATATATATATATATATATATATATATATATATATATATATATATATATATATATATATACAGTGTACACTTTATTAGGTACACCTTACTTGCAGATTTGTTGGCTGCACATCCATGATGTAAATCTCATGATGCCCAAGGCTTTTGGGAAAATACTATGTGGACTAATAAAACAAAAGTTGAATCCAAAACTGCATGTCATTTTTGGTATTTCATTTTTAATTTCTCTGCAGTTTTGCTTTCATTCTGCCCTTAAGTAAAGCAACAGGCAATAGCTAAGGAGCTCTTCCTTCTTTGCAGCCGAATGGGCTCCCCCTTGGAGATCCTGATTGAGCAGGGATTTCCATGTGTTAATTTGATTTCTGTTTAGTTTGATTATGACTTTAGTCAGATTAAGGAAATCAAAAATCTGTTTACATTTCATCCAGGCACTAATAAGGTCTTGATCTTAACAATGTTAATGACACCTAGAAATGATCCTACCTGGTTGTTGAGCAAGTTGAGTTGGGCAACTATCATGTTCATCAACCTGGATGAAGACAGGAGGAACAGGTGTATCACATAAACCTACTGAGACGTTGGGTCCCACCACCGGAACAATTGGGCGCTTTTGCCAATGACAGAGAACCCATTATCCATGTTGGTGAGCAATTGTCCTCCTCCCAAAAGATGGAGCTCCAAACCTTGGTCATTCAGTTTAAGAATGTGTTGAGTTAACAGCCCGGGCAGACCTCTGTCATCCAACACGACTTCATAACACCTTCTGAAGTCATCGTTTGGCAGAGGCCCTATCGGGTTTCAGAAGCTTGCCAGCTGACTATACAGGAGAAAGTGGAGAAGATGCTGAAGTTAGCGGTAATACAACCATCCCATAGCCCAATGTTCAGCCCAGTTGTGATGGCACCAAAGCCGGATGGCACCCTCCACTTTTCCAATGACTTTCGGAAGCTCACTGAAACATCTAGCTTTGACGGATACCCAATGCCTCAGGTGGATGAGCTTCTGGACAGACTTGGTAGTGCCCGGTTCATCTCAATGCTAGATTTGACAAAAGGACATTGACAAGTCTCATCAACACCCAAAGCCAAGGAGAAAACCATTTTCACCACACCTGGGGGTCACTGGCACCACCGGGTCCTTCCCTTTAGCCTGCAAGGGGCTCCAGCCACATTACAATGGATGATGGACATATTCCTTAGGAAATATCAATCATATGCTTCTGCCTATCTGGATGATATTGTAATCCACTCGAAGTGTTGGGAGAAACATCTTACCTTTCTGTGGAGGGTGCTCCTGGAACTGCGGTGACTCACAGCCAACCCCTGGAAATGTCATCTTGGGCTCGCGGAGGCTAAGTACCTGGGATACCACATTGGACAGGGGCTGATCCAGCCACAACAGACCAAAGTTGAAGCTCTCCAGAAGACCCCCCGGCCCACCACTAAATCCCAGGTATGTGCCTTTCTGAGGGTGGTGGGTTACTATGGTTGTATTATCCCCAATTTCTTATTCATAGCCAGCCCACTGGCAGACCTGATGAGAAAGGGGCAGCCAGAGAAGATACCCTGGAACCCAGCAGCAGAACAGGTGTTCCAGAAGCTGAAGGAGGCCCTATCCTCTTCTCCAGTACTGCAGGCACCTGATTTCAGCTGCCCCTTCATCCTCCAGACCGATGCTTTCGACTTTGGACTGGGTGCAGTATTATTACAATTTCAAGAGGGAGTGGCGCAACCAGTGGTATACCTGAGTCAGAAGCTTCCTTTACAGAAACTAAGTAAGTGGCCGTCGAGAAGGAGACCCTGGCCATAAAGTGGGCAGTCCTGAAGCTGAAATACTCCTAGGTATGTCCTAGGATGGTCTTTCTCCCTGGTGATAGACCATGCACCTCTATAAAGGATGGCCTTAGCTAATAACAGCAATGTCTGCGTCGCCAGGGGGTTTCTAGTGCTCCAGGACTTCCACTTTCATGTCCAACATTGAGCCAGGGCCACCCACAGGAATGCCGATGGCCTGTCAGTGTTATGGTCTGGATGTCTGTCTGGATCCAGAGAGCTGTGAAGCATCATTGGACTGTTCACCACAGTCCATTTCTTAAAGAGCCCATATTATACATAAAATAGGGTCATATTTAGGTTGTAAGGGTCTCCAACAACAGTCTAATATGCATACAAGGTCAAACAACACTTTCATGGTCTTATAATCTGCATTTATTTTTACCTAATTATCCCAGCGACTCCCATATGAATCGTTCAGCGATTCATTTGTTCCCAAACCCCTCCTCAGCGCGAAGCTAATCTGCGCTGATTGGACCGATGACAGCCTGCTGCGATTGGTCAACACGGACAAGGCTTCAGCGCGAGGCAGAGTGAAATGCCCAGCTGCTAATCAACAATATAAAAGTAGTCACAGTGCACACATGCTTTATAGTGGATTTTGGCTGCCAGTGGGTGAATTTCAATACAGACGATGGACTAGAAAATACTGACGACTAACTATTTTATTGAGCAAAAAGTCCAAGAACTGGCGAGGAGATCTCCTAGCCCGTCGCTGTAATGAGGAGACTGACACGGAGGGATCCATTATGCAGTATTTATTTGTCACAGTCAAAACACAAACATCCAATACGCACTAAAGTGTGAACACACATCAACAGTAATCAATACTGATCTTGGGGCTGGCGGCTGACAGACACAGAGTGATTTACCAGGCACAGATCAGTGGCAGGCGGAGTGGTTCAGAATCCGTTAGACAGGCTTGGGTCGAGGGCAGGCAGCGTGGTTCAGAGTCCGTGTATAAAGCAAGGGTCGTGGGCAGGCAGAAGGCAACTCAGAGTCAGAAACAGTCCAGGGTTATTCTCAGAAGATCAGACAGGAAAGAACGCTCAGTAATGCTGGCCGGGGCTAAACAAGACTTCGCAATGAACTGGTGTTTGAGTGTGGCTTATATAGGAATCGTGGGTCGTTAACTAGATTCAGTTCAGGTGTGTGCACAATCAGTTTAGATGGATGATGTAATGCTTAAAAGTCCGGGGATGGTGACCTCTGCTGGCCAGTGAGGGGAATGACTGGGACCGAGTCGGTAACAGTCGCAGTCTACTTGCTCTTTACACACACACGCACGCACGCACGCACGCACACACACACACACAGGGCCGGCGCGTCCATAGAGGAGACCTAGAGCAGCAGAATAGAGAGGGGGCGGCGCTCAGTTATATCCGCGGCGCTCAGTTATATCACCAACCCCCCCCCCCCCCCCCCAATTCAACCGCGACACGCCCCGGTCCTCATTTTACTAACGGGTCCCTTTCTTTTTCACTATTGGGTTGAGGGCGGCGTGATGAGGAGACACACACACACACACACATTCCCTTCAGAGGAGACACACACACACACGACACGCATTACAATCTTGCCCGAGGACACGACACACACGCCTAGAGCACCAGTTCAGCTTGCTGGGTGCAATTTATACACCTCACCTCGAAAACTAAGTTGAACTATTTGAAATTTGACCGTTGCATGCGTGCAGCAACAGCTGTCGATCCGTAAACAAAGCGGCATGCGTCACATTTTCAACCTGGCTTTACACGCGATATGAGAATATAAAGAGTTAACCTGATACAGCACACGCGGTTACAAGTAACAAAACACAACTAAATACATAATTTGCAAGATAGAGTAAACGAGGCAATTTTAATCACACGTACTAACACTGGTGAAATGGGGGAAGAAACTGATCCATGATGCACTGATCCATGTTCTGACAGTCTTTACTGATCCTTCCTTCAAACCGATGAAGTCTTCTTTTTAAGCATGTAGTTTCCAGAAGCCCTCTGGGCTTTAATGCTGAGCTTTCATCTTTGGGTAGGCTTTCGATAGTATCCATCTGTACAGCGTGACTTCATTCGACCGGTGTCTGTGTGTGTGTGGGTGTTTGTGTGTGTGGGGCTTTTTTCTGTTAGTGGGCAGGGCCGCAGGTTTCAAATCTCCCGGGTTTGCGCGTGCAACTACTTGTGTTTCATAGCCGTGTCATCACGAAACACCTAATGACTCGTTATCAAGACGACTCGTTTGAAGCACTATGAGTCGACTCTTTTATAGATGAATCAATAGTTTTAAACACTGTACACTTACAGATTTAAGCCTTAGCTGGATATTTCACTTTACTTAGAGCTGTGTTACACACTATATGGAAGGGCATTTTCAAAAACCCATAATATGGGCTCTTTAACTGTATTGAAAATCTTTGGCATGTGCTGGAAAAGATTTTGATCATCAATTTATGATCTTTGTCAAAAACGAATGCAGCTCTACACAGGAATAGATGTGTGACATTGCAGAAGTACTGTATATTAAAACAATGCTATGTTGAATGCAGGCCATAATCAAAGCTAAAGGTGATACAAGGAAATACAACAGTGTATGACTTTTTATAGGGGCAGTGTAATAACAGTTGTTGTAAATAATTGAATTTTGTTCTTCATGTTGTACTTCTCAGTTCAAACTCAGTGTCTCCTGGACAGTCAAAGTTCTGCACAGTTTAGCTTTAACTCTTATTAAACACACCAGATCAAACTAATTGAGTCCTTAGGCTTTGAAACCGATAAGAAAATTGGCAGAGATCTTATTATATTTAGCAGTTCATTAGTACAACTAATGGTTGAATCACAGCAAGAGTGTGTTTTATTTTAAGACTGTAGGGGGCATCTGAGTTTATTTCTGCTGAATTGAATGGTGTTGTATGGGGTCACGTTGCACCCCTCTACCACCTTCTAAAATGCATACTCACTCATCAGGTTACACGGGTGCCCCCTAAGGGGTCCTGTCAAAAAACACTCCTGCTTGCTAGAAGGAATGAAAACAAGAAGAGGTGAAAGCCAAACGGAAATCCATTTGGGAGGGGTGTTGCAAGTTAGCAGATATGGTTAGATGGAGATGCATGTTGCTGCTAGTAATGGCTGATTGTGGGGATGTTGGTAATGTGAGATGAGGGGATCTGGAACTGCATTGTCTATTTAAAACAAAACACAAGTACACTTATTTGCACTCATCTGTTTCAGTCATTCTCTTAGCCAGATGCTAGCTTGAGTTTTCAATTGTTATTACTCATGTTACTCATCTGTTTGCAAAGCAACTGGGAATAAAAGGTGTGTTCAGTTCGCTAGGATCCTCAATCATCATCAAACGTGATCAAAAGTGAGTTTTACAAGTTTAAAATGTTTTAAAACAGAGCATGTGTGTAATGAATTACAGCGATTCACTTCAGATGCACTTCATCAGCACAGCCGTGTGTCAGAACAATTATAAAAGAAGACACTTCAATCGCGGTTTGTGGACGTTAAATCAGGTTTATTTTGTACATTATTATAAGAGATATCCCTACAGCAGTGGATATTACCAGTATCATGTCACATATGCGTGCAAAACGAGTGCAAAGCTTAACGCGCTGTCTCTCTCTCTCTCTCTCTCTCTCTCTGTGTGTGTGTGTGTGTGTCTGCGTGTCTGAGCTATGTGTGTGCGTGTATGTCTGCGCTACGTTTGTGTGTGTGTGTGTGTGTGTGTATATGTCTGTCTGCGCTATGTGTTTGTGTCCTTGCTGTGTGTGAACTTTGTAATGACATTGTGTGTGACTCGTTGCAAATCCACAAAAAATGCATCAAATACTGATTGTTAAAGTTCTTACTGTAGTATTTCACACACACGTTATGTGAGATCTGCTTCCTGAGGCAGCCGAGGGCAGCGATTGCTGACAGGCACGTGGGAACGGTGGGCGTGGAGAACTAGCCTTAAAGGGCCAGTACATAAAAACAGCAAAACCTTTTTTCCAGCTATAATATAGACACTTTAAACAGCTATAATAAATAATCTGATGGGTGTTTTGAGCTGAAACTTTACAGACACATTATGGGGACACAAAAGACTTATATTAAATATGAAAAAGGGGTAACCTATGTGCCCTTTAAGGGTTAATATGTTGTTACTAACTGAAGACATTTTCAAATATATAAAAAAATCCAAATATTTCCAGAACTGGAATAATTATTACATTAAAAATAAATTATATATTTGAATACCATAAATGATGTTGTTGTTTTTTTTCTTTCTTTTTGTAATCAGTTTGTCTATTTTTTCCCCCAAGTTTTCATTCTAAATTAGGCTATTTATTAGGTAGAGATGATCATAAATTATGATATATTAAACATAAAAATATGGTGGTACATATTTAGAGACAGTACTTTTTTGTTAGCATTAGGTCATTTGGTATTTGATACTTTTAAGGCATTTATTAGTAATAGTAATATAAATTTTAACATTTCCTGTAACAAGGTTGAATCTATTTATACTACTTAATAGATCCACACTAACATGAACCAACAAAGAACAGCTGTATTTGAAATAGTTATTATGAACAAAGATAAATGCATTGCTCATTGTAAAGTTTTTCATTCCTAATTGCTCATATATATGCCCATTGTAAAGCGTTAGCAATATTATAAAAAAAAAACATTATACAGTTACAGTAATACAACATTTGTGTCATTCATGTAGTTTTGTTTTTATGCTTGTGACTTTTGTCTAAATCAATTTAAAGAGCATTTTTAGATTACATTTTACAGATTTCCCATGGGCTTGGAAATCTTGGATAAAATCAGGGTATTTATAGCTATTATATAAAATTATATTTATTTAAATAAATACAAAATGATGATTTATAATTTTGAATATTTAATTAAAAAAAAACTCGCAAAAATGTTTACGGTTAACTTTAGCATTTTGATTTCCAAGCAGGTTGGGGTTAATTATAAAGTTAGGGTTATTAACTTATAAAACTAACAATTTCAGTTAAATTTAAAATATTTCATTGCTCTTTTTGAGGGCAACTTTTTAAAATATCTTTGTTTTACTGTAGGAAAAGTAATGTAAACTCATAGCTCAACATAATAGATTACTTTGACCTTTGTGCTGCTAATTTTATTAATTGCAGCTTCTCGTAATACCAAATTTGCAGAAAAAAAAAATATTAGAGAGAAACTATGGTTTCCATAGTAATGTTGTGTAAATATTATGATATTAGATTTTATGATGGGTCACAGTTGTCAAATGTTGACGAATTTAAAGTTTTGGGCTAGATCGTGAATTATCCTTTAAACCTCATATTGATTTTATAATTAAAAAGCCATATCGGTGCTTAGGTTCTCTTTATCTTTATTTTTATAAATTGTTTTTATTTCAAGTAGGAAAAAAAAAAGATTTCTCAATTAATTTTTCCTGTTATTGATAATGCTATTATTTTTAACAATACCTCTAATATTAATTTAAAACTCTGTACGTAGGTTTGTTTTAAGATGTCCGTATGGAACCCATCATTGCATATTACATAAATCTCTTGATTTGCTTCAACCTATGTTCCGTAGACAATATCACTAGTATTTGTTTCTTTTTAAATGTGTTTATTTTAGTTGCCCTTTTTATTTAAAGTTCCAATTTCAATTTAAGCAGTTTTTGTTCATATTCTCTTCGACATATGCAACAGAATAACTTTTTTGTTTCATTGATTACAACAGAAAGGGGCCATAGATCCTTTCAATACAAAGGTCTTTTTGACTGGAATAATCTCCCTTCTTTTAGATCAATAAAGTCATTTAGTATCTTCAGGCCTAATTTAGTTTCTTTTTTGGAAACAACTTAAGAATTTTGGTTCCAATTTAAATGCTCTTTATTTATGTGTATATCAAATTGTTTTTGATTATATGTTTCTGTTTGCTTATAGGTTTAGACTGTTGGGTTCAGATGAAGTGTCCTGCTTGTTTGCTTAGCTGTACTGTATGTTTGTTATGATCTGTTGTACTTTGTTTGATTTATGTATCTCTTAGAGACCCCCTTGAAAATGAGATGGTTCCTCTCAAGGGGCTCCCATTTAATACAATTCAGTAATATCTGATCCAGTGTGTTACAGGTAGGCCAGCACTTTGGCAGTTTGTGGACGGTTTGCATTAGTGTTCCAGTATATCTAATTGAAGAATCACACATCTCAGCATTTTTCTATCATATGTGTGTTGTGGGTACTGAAACAAGAGTGAGACAGCATGTGAATCTCACGCTTTGAGCGTGGTGGTTTGTGTAACAGAATAAATGGGTTACAAGTCGGCGAGTATGTGTTTCATATGCTGTAACACAGGAGTGAGACTGTTTGTTTATTTTTGGCTCAGTGCGAGCGTGTCGATGGCTGCCGATGCGTCGCAAAGGAAAGCTCTGAGATACCAGCAAACCCTGGTCAGTCACTGTCTTTCTGTGCCTCTTTCTCTCTTCTGCTGTTTTGTTGTCTTGTGCTGAGGCATTTCATTGTCTTGCTGTTGGCAGGTGGCTTGCTGAGGTGTATTATGGTCAGCCTGGTTTGTTCTAACCTAAATACACTTTCCTGCCCAAAACATGACTCTAAATATTGGTTCTTAAAGACTTTGACTTCACAAGCCTCAGCTTTAATTGATTTTCCATTCTATTCTTAGTGCTGACACACATAGCACACTGGGCTCTTCTAGCACAACTCATGAATAGGAATGAGAATTGTCATAACCTGTGTCAACACCCTGCTGATTAAAGACAATCTGCCTCGTAAACTTCCATTAGAGTCAGTTCTATGGATTTGCACTTAATCGAGTGTCTATTAGGAGAAAACCCTGTTTATAACCGTAGAACTATATTCTATTTTTTTCAGCTTTGTGCTTTTTAAATGCTTGTCAATTACTTTATGAATACTTTAGGCTACTGCCTGTTTGAACATTTTCTGTCCAGGTTGATCAGATTGGAAAGTGTTCTTGAGGATTATTTTTTAATTGTCAAAGACTTGCAGATGTGTAAAACAAACTTGTGCATATTCATGCGATCCTACGCAGTACATTCCAGCTGCTGCTTGCTAACAGAAACCTGAGCATGCAGGTTAAATATACACCTCGCCCTCTCTGTCAGGCTGCTCTCAATGGCTGCTGTATGGCCAAAAGCAATGTATGGTCAGCTATACAGGTACATTCAACATTTTTTTTAGAAAGCTTTTTAAGGAAGGCCTAAAGAATGTGTTAAAGTAAAAAAAGAATTATGTTAAACACTAAAGTTCAAGTGTCAAAAGAAAGCATGAGAGAAAGTGCTGTGCGAAAAGGTGAGATGAGGGGTGATAGAGAGTCAGTTCTTTCGCTGTCAGTTTTGCACTGTCACAAGTCACTAAGTTCCCACACACAATCTCCCATCAACTTTCCATTTCTCCACCTGTCTTCTCTCACTTAAGAGTTCCCACAGATTTTTTTTCTTTCCTGCCGCACAATACGGGACTGTTGCTAGGGCTGAGCTTTTTTAACCTCTGAACATGTTACAAATGCATTACTGCCCCTGCTATCCCCTTTCTGTCCATCTTACACTCTTGGGAAAAGAATCCAGTCAGGGAAAAATCTCATCAGTAGCTCTGTTCACACAGTTTATGTAAATGTTTTTTTTTTTTTTTTTTTTTTTTTTTTTTTTACAAAGGCAATGTATGTCAATGGTCAGATTTTGCTAACTTATAACTCAAGTAATGAAATTCTCCTGTGGAATAAAAATGAAGCATACTATGGAACAAATACTGTGGAAATAATTGGTTATGGGTTTCCAACATTCTTCAAAATATCTTATTTTGTGTTTTACAGAAGAAAGAAACTCATAAAGTTTAAAACAAGTAAAGGTTGAGTAAATTATGACTTTTTTTAATGAACTTTATATAAAACAGTGGGCTAATATATTTTAAGTGGTATTTACTGTAAGTTGTACATTTACACAGATGTTAGTATATTTTCCACATAAAATAAACACTTAAATGTTTATTTAAACATTACTTAAGTATACTTTATAAAATTGACTTAGAATAGTTTTTCTTGAGGTCTAACATTAACGAACAATACATTTTTAATTCATACTAAATTTAATCAGATACAAATTTAATTAATACGTTACAATACAGTTTTTTTTGTTAATAAATGATTTAGATTTGGTGTTTTTATTAATAGATTATTTAGATTAGATGTTAACTAATTGATTTAACTATTATTAAAAATTTTAAAGTGCAACTGGTGAAAAATATCCAGTTCCTTTGTTCTTTCACACAACTTTTAGATTTCCATATAAAATTTATATTTTCTTTTAAAATGTTTGCATTCTATTTCCAGAGAAACTTTGCATAGCTCACAAAAGCACCATGACAAAAGTTGGCACAAAAAGTTTTGAAAGTTATCAGAGTTCCTTAAGCTCTCACAAATGTTTCAAGAGTTCACACTTAGATATTGCTTAATTATGTTAGCAGGTTTGGCATGCTGTCCCTGGAGAGAACCCTGAGCTCTGAGATAATTGAGTCTAAGGCTCTTGCCTGGTCAATGAGCATGTAAGGGGGTATGAGATCAGGTAGTTCTCGAGAGCTCCCCCAATTTGTTCGGCCTATTCCTTGATTATCAGGGGCAGCAGCCCTAGAGGAATAGCCTGCCAACCACACCAGCGCATGCTCACGCGGTTAAGCTCAGTATTAAAGTATTCATAACTGTTACTATTGGTTTATTTAATTCACTTATGTTGCATGTCTTTGAACTGTGGGAAGAAACAGGAGTACCCGGGGGAAACCAACACGAGCACGGGGAGAACATGTAAACTCCGCACAGAAATGGCCCAGTAGAGACTCGAACCAGTGGCCTTCTTGCAGTGAGGTGACAGTGCTAACCACTGAGCCATCGTGTCGCCCAATGCTAGATTAATCTAGATAAGAGAGTGAAGTTAGACAGGATATTTATATTGAGTTTGGAATTATTCGATTGACTTGCTAATGATTATGGATCTGGGATCAGCCGCGATCAATCATATCAGGTGCTCCTCTTGAAATTAGTTTGTGAAACTTCACTTTGTGAGAGAATGCAGAAAGAGAAATATGAATTTTCTACCAATCTCTTTTTTTTCACTATATTCAGCCATTTCGGTCATGGCCAGGTTAGGAGTTTGCTTGGTGAAAAAAAAAATCTTCTGCTATGAGGTAAAAACCCAATGCTTGTGAATCCTCTGAGATGATTGGTGTATTCTTTTACAGCAGTGTTTGCTTATACTAATGTTGAACAGCACTATGTGTATTTTTAATGGTCATGGTTAAGTGATTTCACTTCCAGGTCATGCAGCTGCTGATGACTTGTTCTTTAGCACAGTTCCTTTCGGAGTCTGACTGCTGAATGACAGCAATGAACAGACTGAGAGTCAAATGGTCAGAGTGTAGGAAGTGTGCAGAGGATAAAAGGGTTGTTGCGTTTTCCTTAATTATTGGGCAGAAAAGCAAATAATAATGTTTTGATGATGAATTTGCATATTCCTCAGGACTACAGACTGCTGAATTAATGAAATTCAAACAAGTTTGTTTACCAGCTCATTTTCCTCAGTATCGCATTTTAAGTTTAAGAGGGTGTTTACACAACAATGTTTTCAGCTAAAGATGGAAATGTTTTATGTGCTTTGACATTCATTTGACAGCGGTGTTTTGGGGGCTTGAAAATTTATCTCAACTCTATGTAAGCTACAAAGATGCAATTTTGTAAAACAAGTGAAGTGACCAGCAAATGTATTACGTGTTTAGTTTACAGCCATGTGTGTGTTTGACATGACAGCATTAATGACAACAAAAATGACAGATTGCGTGAATGCATATGTGCGCAGACGTGTAATGTTTGTTCCCAAAGTGACAACCAGCTGCTGGTCTGAAATGCTTAATACAGCATGTTTAGTAGTTTCTTATTGGATCTGTGTGAACTGAGAGTGTTTTGACAATGCTGGTGTCTTTATAGGATTGTATAGTACCGCACGCATTATGATAAATCTAAAAAAAAAAATTGACTGTTTTTCTTTTCTTAAAATGGCTTAACTTGAAGAGCTGTAAAAAAAAATTGGAAAAATATATTTTGTTTAGGTACTTTATGATATGTTGCCAAATGGCAACATTGTCCAACAATAGATTTAACTTAGACATTTCAAATTTAAAACTTTCCTTATAATTAATAATTTTGTTGCTTGAAATGATTTAATTGGTGTTGCAGTATTATAAGCGTATAATTGACACTTTATACATACTTTCCAACAAGTCTTATTCCACCAGCTTTCATTTATTCCATTCTTTTTTGCTGAATATTAATAAAAACAAACTTAATATTGTATTATCATGCAACATACAGTAAATATAAATATTTTCTCCAGTAAATAATATAACAAATAAATAACAAGTCTAGCATATCCAGATGCATCAGAATAATGTAGCTACTAGCTAACAATATTTATATATTGTACCAGCCTGATCTCACCAGAAAATGTAAGTATTTTACGTTTTGTCAGTTTAGTGGCTAATTCGTACGAATTTGTATAAGTTCAGTCGTTGCCATTAATACTAGTTTTTATGCATAATGCAAATGTCATTAACATACAACGAATCAACATTATATTACTAGCTTTCATGTTGTTATTGTCACAACTTAAAAGTTCACAGCTGACCTTGCTAGCTAGCTAACCCATTGCAATATTGCACGTTCCATTTGGCAACACACACATTTGATCGATTTACAAAAAACTAATTTGATTTAAAAAAAATTAAGTTGTAAATATGTCATCATAACTTACTGGAGGTGACGTTTCAGATTTTTTTTGTTGATCTGACATAATTTGATCCTTTGTTTTTATTGACGTTTACATTTGCATTCAGCAACTACTCACAATAAACGCCAGTCTGTCTGAAATCGCGCTACAGTAAAACACAGTATGTCATGTGACTTAACCAAAGCACATCATTGGCTAAACTGAGGTCTTCTCTTTCCAACAACAACAACAAAAAATTTATGTTGGTCTTAAAGTAACAGTGGCAGTGGAAATGAACATAAGTATCATGTTGCCATATGGTGACACCGTGCACAATTAAGGGTTAAAGGTTAAAGGGTTAAAGCACAATTACACACTTTTTAAGAAAAACAGTATAGAGGTTAAAGATGTCACTGCACTGTAAAACCCAACAGTCAACTATATCAAATGAAATGAGTGTAGTTAACTCAAAATTTACTCAAAGTTAATTCTACTCATTTGAAAAGAGTTTTGAACTCAGGCAATGAGATAATTAAATACCTCATTACTTCAACTTAAATGGAGTAAGTTCCCAGTATTCATATATATATATATATATATATATATATATATATATATATATATATATATATATATATATATATATATATATATATAATATATTTTTTTTTTTTTTTAACTCAAATGGCTTGTAGCAATTAGTTTCCTCAAATGGTTTGTGTTGCTATAACCTATTGGGTTTTACAGTATTCAGTTGGTTTGAGTTCTCTTCATTTATTGGGTTTTACCATGCTCAAATTGCTTTGTTTTATCACCAGGATTAGTTTTTGAACTTAAATGGTTTGTTGCAACCGGTTTGCACAAATGGTTTGAGTTATCTTAATGTTTTGGGTTTTACAGTGTCCATCACATTTTTGATGTGATATCTATCAATATATTTGAAGGAATAGTTCACTCAAAAATATACATTCTGTCATTATCTGCTTACCCTTCATTTGTTCCAAACCTGTTTGAGATATTTTGAATGAAGCTAGAAACCTGTAACCATTGGATTCCATAATATATTCTTTTCCTATGGAAGTCAATGGATACAAGTTTTCAGCTTTATTTTAAAGTATCTTCTTCAGTGGATACTTCTTTAGTTTAGACATTCAGTTTGAAAACACCCAAAGGTACACTGAAAAAAATTATTCAAAGAAGATTTTTTGGATTTACATTTTTTTAAGTTAAGTGGTTGTAAACAATTTATTTGGGCCGAATTTAAACAAACAAATTAAGTTGAACATTACTATATTTAATTTGTTTGTTTAAATTTAACCCATATAAATTGTTTGCAACAACTTTGCAGAAATCATTTTTCTCAAATAATGTGTAAATGTTGATTTTTTCCATTTTTTTTCATCCCTTTAATATAGCTTTTACTGAAATCGACTTAAGCACAACTGCTCAATCAATGTCATAAAACAGAAAATGCCTCAATGTCCAGATACCTGTGAAGAATTTCAGCTGAGCACCAGACAGGATTAGGAAGGCACAGACTTGTGAATTAACAGTTGCTGACAGCCCACTGTCAACCACAGTTTGTAAATGAAGCACACTGCATTATGGGTAATGTGGTTTACTTGCGTTACCTAGTAGACACCCCCTAAGGCAGATACAGTTACTAATATCTTAATATTTAGTGAAGGTGAAGAGGAGGACAGGAGGAACGCAGGTAGAAGACGAATGTAAGAGGAAAACACAGGAAAATTAATGCAAGATGATAAGGGAACCCATCAACACGTTTGAGACGGTACTGAATTTCGATCAAGTTCTGGTGAGATTAAACATTAATTATTTTTCTTCACTTTTTTTCTCCTTAAATATATATATATGGAGGAATTTATGTTAATGATTTTTGTTACATCAGGTAAGCTAATTAACCAAGAAATTATTTGTTACTTTTAGTTAATGTTAAACCGTCAAAATATGTTGAAGGTAATTTGTTTATTCGGCACTGTAAAATGAATGTCAAAAAGCCAAGACAACAAATATGTTTGTTTCTTAAATTTTTTTTTTTTTAAATGTTAATAAGGCAATAAACTGTTTTAGGTTGAACAAAGTTTAACTTAATATTTTAGTCAGTTTGATTAATGTAATTTGAGATGGCTAAAAAGTTATTTTGAGTCTAGAAAACTAAAAAATGTAATGCGGCAAGACTTTTTTTAAACTTTTTTTTAACAAAAATAAAATATCAAGATTAAATAAAGTATGTCATTGTTCAATTTTTGCTGTTTTTATTTTCTAGTTTTGTTTTGTCTATTATTTTTTTATATTAATATAACATGTTATATATAATAAAATTATGGTAATATCATTAAGTATATAAGTGAGTTTGTATGTATATGTCTGTGTGTGTGTGGGTTTGTTTTAAAAGTGTAATAATTATTTAGAGAAAGATATGATCAGTCTGTCAGTGAATGGGTCAGATTTTTGATTATTGTATTTAGACATACACTGACCAGCATGTCTGTGTTTTTAATTAACTCTCAATGTCACTGTGTCCTCCATGCTTGTGTCTGTTAGCAACTTTTACTCTCTTTGCCCTGTCTGTCCTTCCATTCATCTTGCTTTCAGTTGTCTCTGGACCTTTTTGGCTGAAATACATAATTTTTATATCAAAATATTATTTTTATTTTAAAAGAATGAAATGTCCTGTAATTTATTTGCTTGATCATATGATTTCAGTTGTTTGAATCAGAGAAGCTTGCAAAGACTTTTAGGCCATGGTTATAAAGTTAAGTCTTCAGTGTAAATAAAGAATGAGGAAAACAACTGTTGGAAGGAGACACAGAATGTGTTGTCAGAACTGACTTTCTCACGCTGTCATCCTGAATCAGTGACTTTAGAAAATGAAAGAGGCAATAATATAAAGACAGCCTTGGTTCTTCTCTCTGTTTGAGTCTGTTTTGAATGACGATAGAAACTTATTTACCCATATTTTGTTGTTTTATTTTCATTAATGTTATTTAAAACATAAAAAAGTAGACATTTTACTTGCATTTGATTTGCATCAAATTAATATAAAACACTTTTGCAAATTCAATTTGACAGATTATTGTAAAGATAATATAACCCCAAATCAGAAAAAGTTGGGACAGTATGGAAAACACAAATAAAAAAAGAAAGTAGTGATCCACTTTGACTACAACAAACATTATTTAATGAAATTCTCATGATATACAGTACATATATACTGTATTGCTACACATTTTTAAAAGTTGGAACAGTAAAGCATTTTTGACTTTGTATTGTTGCCATTTCTTTTCACAACATTTAAAAGACGTTTAGGGACTGAAGACACGAAGTGATGAATTGTTTCAGGTGTAATTGTTTTTTCCCATTCCTCCTGCAAACATTTCTTTGGGTGGGGAACACTATGAGATCTTCGTTGTCACATTTTGTGCTTCAAAATGCCCCATACATTCTGTATTGGAGACAGGTAAGGACTGCAGGCAGGCCAGTCAAGTACCTGTATCCTCTTTCTCCACAGCCAGGACTTTGTAATGTGTGCAGAATGTGGTTTTGCAAAATCTCGTTGAAATATGCATGGGCATCCCTGGAAAAGAAGGCGGCATAATGTGTTCCAAAATCTCTATGTGTTTTTCAGCATTAATGCTGCCATCACAGAAGTGCCTTTGTCAAGGCTATGACACAACCCCATATCATAATGGACCCTAGCTTTTAGACTTGTTGCTGGTATCGGTCTGGAGGATTCTTTTTTATTAGTCCAGAGCCCACGGTGCCTATTTCGTTCAAAAAATACCTGAAATACTGATTCATCTGACCACAGTACGTTTCCACAGTATGATGGCCCATCCCAGATGCATTCGAGCCCAGAGGAGTTGATGGTGCTTCTGGACACTGTTAACATAGGGCTCCCTTTTGGCAAAGTACAGTTTTAACTGGCATTTGTGGATGTAACTACATATTGTGGTACTTGACAGTTGTTTAGCTTAGGTTTGAACCTTTGTCCATTACACATTGAATTTCCTCCAGACTCCTTGAATCTTTTAATTATGTTATGCACTGTTGAAGGTGAAATATCAAACTATCTTCCTATCTTTCTTTGAGGAACATTGTTTTTAAACATCTTAATAATTTTCTCATGTTGGCACCTGTTGACATCACCTGTTTCAAATCATATCATTTAACCATTTTCTTTTACGTGATTATGACCTCTAAACTGCTTCTGTCCCAACTTTTTTTAAATGTGTTGCAGGTTTGAATGACAGTAAAGGATGTAGATTTACAAATAAAATGCTGACCAGACAAAATATTAAATATTTTGTTTTCATACTGTCTGCAATCAAATACAAGTCAAAGTAAAATTGGAAATCACTACATTCTTTATATATATATATATATATATATATATATATATACACACACACACACACACACACACACACACACACACACACACACACACACACATATATATATATATATATATATATATATATATATATATATATATATATATATATATATATATATATATAATTTTTTTTTTTTTTTATTAGATTAGATTCAACTTTATTGTCATTACACATGTACAAGTACAAGGCAACGAAATGCAGTTTCGGTCTAACCAGCAGTGCAATAGCAGCAAGTGCAGGATACAGGTATAAGTTACAAAGTGCAGTTATAGAAAAACTATGGTAATATTTACAGATGGATGTACAATGAACATTATATACAGGTTGTATTAGCTATGAACAGATTTACAATAAATGAATATATGTACAGGATGCTATTAATAATCAGCAGTGTGCAGATAGATAAACATAATTACAAATGTCCATGTGCAGTGGGTATGTACAGTTCAAATAAGTGAATCAGTGCAATGAATATGTGCAAACTTTAAATGTGCAAATGTTAAATAGTGCAGTGATTGTGAGGAGTATAAGTTAGAGGAGTGTGGGGGTGTATTGGGGGGACAAAAGAGTCAGTGAGGGGCAGAGCTCAAAAGGGAGACAGCTCTGGGGAAAAATCTGTTCCTCAGTCTGCTGGTTTTTGTCCGGGGGAGCCTGAAGCGCCTGCCGGAAGGCAGGAGAGAAAACAGTCTGTGAGCAGGGTGAGAGGTGTCCTTAAGAATACTGCGTGCTCGGCGCAGACAGCATTTCTTCTGGATGTCCTCAATGGCTGGCAGTGTAGTCCCTGTGATGCGTTGGGCAGTTTTCACCTCCCGCTGCAGTGCCTTATGCTCAGCAACAGAGCAGCTTCCATACCAGACTGTGACGCAGTTGGTCAGGATGCTTTCTATTGTGCAGCGGTAGAAGTTCAACAAGACAGCTGATGAAAGCTGGTTCTTCTTAAGTTGCCTCAAGAAGAATAGGCGCTGGTGAGCCTTCTTGACCAGGCTGGAGGTGTTGGTGGTCCAGGAAAGGTATATATATATGTGTGTGTGTTTTTTCTGACTTGGGGTTTTATAAGCATGTATTGTTAATTACTTTTAAAATCAATTATATATTTATGTCTATAATAATTAAGTGCTTATTAATGATTACTACATCATTTTAACTTTTGTTTCAAATGCATGTTAGCAAATACACAAATATTTGGAGTCATGTGTGTATCAACCATTTCTTGTTTTTGAGCGGGCATGAGGGGCTGAATCTGATCCCTTCAGTCTCACCCCATGTGGGGTCTGTGCTGCTCAAGAATTTATGCAGGCATGTATTGAATGTAATGGAAGGAAGGTAAAGAATGTCTAGGTGGATCACTTCCTCCATTACTGGCCAATAACTTGGGTTGCATGGTTTACCCTGATGACTCCTCATTATTTTCGAATTTTGTTTGCTTTCTAACTCAAACAAAATTATGATTTCCTCCATTTAGTTTGCAGTGTCATCTTTACATGATTCAGTCAATTAAATCTAGCAGCACCTGACATTGTTTCAGTGCATGCTTATTTTAATTTGTTCTTTTTTATTTTGGTGCATTAGAAATTTTTAAATTGGTGTTACAGTATGTAGTTTAAGTGCTTTTTTTTGGAGTGAATCTTGTATCTGCTCATGTACTAGATGTACTGTATGATTGAGAGTATCTTGGGGGAGCTCTTTTTTCATACTGCCATGTTAAACAGCATGACTATTTCATGACTTATACAAATGACTCACCACCACACACACATATTGATGCACCCCACATTCCTGCATCCAAAAATCATTGCATAAGTACATGCATACAATCATGCTGAACTAATAGGCTATCCGAAATCTAAAAGTGTCAAAATAAAGACTTTTCGGTCAGGATTTCTGCCACTGAACTACAGCTAATATATATATATTATTTTTTCCTCAATTTCTGTTTAACAGAGTGAAAATTTTTTTCAACACATTTCTAAACATAATAGTTTTAATAACTAATTTCTAATAACTGACTTATTTTATCTTTGCCATGATGACAGTAAATAATATTTGATTAGATATTTTTCAAGACACTTCTATACAGCTTAAAGTGTCATTTAAAGGCTAAACTAGGTTAATTAGTTTAACTAGGTTAGGGGAATTAGGCAAGTCATTGTATAACGATGATTTGTTCTTTAGACTATCGAAAAAATATATAGCTTATAGGGGCTAATAATTTTCTCCCTAAAATGGTTTTTACAAAATTAAAAACGGCTTTTATTTTAGCTGAAATAAAACAAATAAGACTTTCTTGAGAAGAAAATATATTATCAGTCACATTGTTAAAATTTCTTTGCTCTGTTCAACATAATTTGGGATATATATATATATATATAGCCATCCTCCTAAGACCCAAAGACATTTTTTTTCTTTTTTTGCTGTTGTTATTGTGATGTCCTACATCCTTTGGGTTAAAAAAAAAAATTCTACAATTTAGAGTTTTTATGTTTTGTTTTTATTTTTAATTTTACAGCTTTACTGTAATAGACCACAGGATCATTTTAGTTCAAAACGACACCCAAACTCAGACAACAAAACTGTACAGGATATGGCTGTAAAAGGGATATTAATCCAACATCAATGTAAGAAAAACAAAACAAAAGCCATTTTTTCCTTTTGTATTGAAATTCCTGGAACAGTTTAGTCTGAACGAAACAAAAAAATAAATAAAACGAAGTGAAATTAATCCAAAACAAATGTAACATAAAAACGAAATAAAACTGATTGTCATTCTCTAATTTTCTCTAATTCTCGAATTGTTTGATTTTCAGACTCTAAGTCAGAGTCTCCCTCAACTATCTTATAACGAATCCTCTCTACTTCAGTTCTGCCTCCTACAACATGCAGTCATTAATTATATTAAGATGGTCCTGGTGTCCACTATAGTTGACATTTAAAAAAGGATGATATTTTGAAACACAAACAATTAAACAGCTTTGAAAGCTAAATGTATTGTTCCTGACACAAATATATATGTAATAATAATAGTAAAAAAACATTTAAAAAGCAAATTTTTACATAACTCTATCCTTCCTATAAAATGTGCTTGTTTGTATGCCAGCCATTTTGAATGCAGTGTAAGAAGTGGTTCCTAGTATGCCAGCTAATCAAATGACATATCACTAGAAAGCCCAGGATGTCCTCTGCACAGTACATGATAGAGTAGCTCAAAAAATTCTAAGAAAATTAATGAAAACACAAGGTCTACTGACACAAGCCAATAGGCGGGTCTCGGGGGGACTATTTTATAGCAGTCATTAAATGAGTAGTTCACCAAAAAAAAACATTTTTTACGCAACATATACTTACGAGTCACGGTGGTGCAGTAGGTACCATCAGGCCTCACAGAAAGAAGGTAGCAGGTCCAAGTCTCGGCTGGGTCAGTTGGCATTTTTTTGTGGAGTTTGCATGTTCTCCTCCCTTGTTCGCGTGGGTTTCCTCCAGGTGCTCGTTTCCACCACAATCCAAAAACATGTGGTATAGGTGAATTGGGTGAGCTAAACTTGTCTGTATTGTATGTGTGTGAATGCAAAAGTGCATGACTGTTTCTCTGTGATGAGTTGCAGCTGGATGAGTCTGCTGCTTGAAACATATGCTGCATAAGTTGGCGGTTCATTCCGTTGTGGCGACCCCAGATTAATAAAAGGACTAAGCCAAAAATGAATGAATGAATATACTCACATTAAAGTGATTCCAAACAGACTGACTTTTTTGAACACAAACAAAGGTATTTTGAAGAAACCTGAAAACTGGTAGCCACTGGCAACCGTAGTATGAAAATCCAAAATTGTGGAAGGACGCCAATAGGGTAATGTTAAAAATTGATTGTTAATCTATTTGATATGTACTTTTTTCATTTAAATTTTCAGATATGAAACTTTCCTCTGTGTGTCCTAAATGAAGCAAATATTTGAAAAGTGTTATAGCACATTTGGGAATGCCCTTTTTGAACAAAAAAATAAGCATTTTTTTCTCAGACAGTTGTGGTAAAATTAACACATTTAACACATTTAAAAAATAGCACATTTGCTAAAAATGAGCAAAGAAAGCTGGGAAAAAACATCTGTTTTTCATTATAAAAACAGATAAGCAGGTCGCACACCGGATGCGACACATGACATTTAGAAGTACCACAAGCCAGACACGCACATTCGCATGTTATTTAAAATGAAACTATTCTGATGGTGCTACAAAAATATGAACAGTTTTTTGAGTCATAGCTGGGCGCTGTGGATAGTCGCCAACTTGTGGCACAGGTGTGCATACCATGACAGAAATCTATGTATAGAATTCTAAAATGCATGGAGTGGCTCGTCGCCAAATGGCACATCCTGTGTGCAATCCCCTTTAGTTTCTATTTCAGAGCTCGCTACAGCAGAATGAACCACCAACTATTCCAGCAAATGCTTTACACAGTGAATGCCTCTCTAACCACAACCCAGTATTGGGAAACACCCATACACACTCATTCACACACACTGACACTACACACATTTTAGTTTATTGAATTTACGTATAGGGCTGTGGACTGTGGGGGAAACCGGAGCACATGGAGGAAACCCACACAAAGACAGGGAGAACATGCAAACTCCACATAGAAATACCAAATGGTCCAGCCAGCACTCAAACCAATGACCTTCTTGCTGTGAGGCGACAGTGCTAGCTACTGAGCCACAAGCTGCCAACAACTAAGATTTTATTATGAAATGTATTTCACATACATCATTCAAATACATGTTGGTCAAAATTGTAGGCATTGTTTTATTATATGCTTTTTGCAGTCTTTGTTTTCCCAGATAACTGCTCTACATTTTTTAATGCCGATAAGGTTTAAGGAAACCTGGAAAACGATTAGAGATCTTTTTTTCACTGTATGCTTCAGCATCTTTGATCTTGGTCATATTTGTTATGTTTGTCTGTGTATTTTATAGGATTTCATTAATTGTTTGTTTGTGTTAGTGACCAATATTTATTTATTGGATAAAAAGCAAGTGCTAATTAGATTATTGATTATTGGAGTTTTTGGGGGGAAGACAATAATAAGTTTCCTTATAGAAAACTGCATTCTGTCTTTTTCAGCTGTATGGAGAATATCGGGAGCAGCTGGGTAATATCGCCAAACGGGAGGCCACGCGTCTGTTGACTGAAAAGCAATCGAAAAGGCATGCCGAAAATTCCAAGGCAACCAGGAGAGGCCATGGCCGGACACATCACACCAGCTTGGATGCGGGGCCAATGACACCAGGCTTAAGCCCCTCCTCCTCTTTGATGAAGTCACACCCCTATTCCAAATGCCAGGGTGAGTGACTAAAAGAAACACATTTTGTCACTTCAATATTAAGTGCACACATCTAAAATGATGATAAAATGCAGTATTCAATGTGAGTAGCCATTTTAATGTGTTACAGACTGCCTAGCCCGTATCCAGAAGTATATTGTGACAAAGCTTGGGGAGGACTGGATATTCCTGGTTCTTTTGGGCCTCACTATGGCTTTGGTTAGTTGGAGCATGGATTATGCCAGTGCCAAGAGCATACAAGGTATAAACAGTTGGTTTGTATTAATAAGATGTTGCTGTACTGTTTAACTATTTGTTTACTCTTAAAAAGATAGTTCACCCCAAATTATTTATTTGCTGTTTATTTACTCATGCTCAGTCCATCCAAGATATAGGTTACTTTTTTCATCAATAGAATGCTATAAGTTATTTTTAAGCTGTGTTCTTTGGTGATTTGTACATATAATGCGAGTCAATAGCTACTGTACATCCCTTTTAGAGGAAAAAATGGATATCGAGGAACACACATGAATACACATGGCTATATGAACCACGAGTTGACATCTTAAGATGCATAGCATGTGGTCTGTGCAAGAAACAAAATATTATTTCAACATTTTATTTTGCAATCCATAGCCTTAGAGAAATGGGAAATTTCGGGTGAGAAGTGTCTACATCGGAGTTGCCCAACCATGTTCCTGGAGCTCTACATTATCCTAGTGTTTAGCTGCAACCTTGATTAAATTCACATGTCTTTAATTTCCAAGTGCTCCTTCAGATCCTGCTTAGTTGATGAGAGTTGGACTGAACTCTGCAGAATGTTACACCTCCAAGAACAGGGTTGAGAACCCCTGGTCAACATTCTAAAACACCATTTTAAAACAAGACTAGTCAGAGAGCAATTGTGAACTGCCCCACCTGTTTCGATCTGTCTATACTGAAACAAAGCATCAGTATTTTCAAACCCAAACAGGGTCTTCAGCATTCCATTTTTGTGGGTCAAAGAAGCCAGATTAGTGTGGACACCAGGTGTAACCAATTAAAAATTTAAACCAAAAATGCACATTTTGCATATGGTGCCTGTTGGATAGCAGATAGAGTCTTGCCACAGAAATTGAGGTCCTTGCTGTCACTGACTAAGAGCTGAGAGCTGCTAGGGGTTTTACCATGGGTTGTGTCATTTGCTGGATTGTTTTCAGACTTCACATAATGCCATGCCTTGGGTGCAGTCAGCTCCTGAATCTCCCTGATTTGTGTACCCACAAACACTTTATATCTGCATCTACAGTCGGATTGAATCCAGGACAAGACTGTCTTCGAGTCACTCCATAAAGTAACCTTTTGAATGTTCAGTGTCAGTACTTTTTTAGAAATCTTGCCAGTTGAGCTCCAAGAAGTGCTGCACAAAGTTCCAGCCTGGGTACAGATAACTGTCATTTTGGGGCCACTTGTGATCTGGCTAAGACAAATGCAACCTCAACTTGGCCTTGAAAATATGCTATTGAAACATATGCATGATTTGAAGCATCACAGAATATGTATATGTCTCTTATGTAGGACTCAGAATCTAGCTTTGTGCTGGTGTGGCACCGTGGTATAGCTGTCTTTTCTAGTTCCTTCTTCCGTTCTTGCCAGGCTTGCCAGTTCGGTTGGCAGCAATGGGTCATCCCACTTATGTTTTTTTTCCCCATAACCTTTGAACCAATACTTAAGCTTGTGTTGTGTAGGGGATTATATACCCTAGTGGGTCATACTGACTGGCTAAGTCTTGGTTGACTTACCTCATTGTAAGTATTTGTGGCTCCCTTACATGATTTTGTAACCAAGTGTGTCTGCTTGGCAAAGCCAATGTAGACCCAATGTGGATTCAGAAACATCCTACTGCTTTTCAGAAAGCCAAAGCAAATTTTTCGCAGATCTGTAGGAAGGAACACCAGAGGGCATGCTAAAACCCCACTGTCTTATTTTGAAAACCCCAGACGTAAGGATAGTCCGCTGCTTGTTCACCATTTTGGTTGCTTTAGCAGTTGACGTTACTAGAAATGTTTCTCTAAAGTTGCAAGTGTGTCTTCACCTGGAACAATGTTCTCCTGGACTTGTTTGAGCACAGCAAACGTTGTGAAGCAAGGACTACACATTGTCCTAAATGGCAGAACTTGCCTCTCATAGACACTGACTGAGCTATCACATTGCAAGTTTCTCCACAGAAATCAGAGAAGTGGTCTATCTTCTTCGAGCAGCCAAATCTGATGGATCATGCCTTTAATGTTGCTCATGATGGCAACAGAATGCTCTCTTAAGTGAAACAACACTCCTGACATGGTGGAAATAAGAGTAGGCCCAGACAGCAGGTACTGCTGAAGTTATGTCTGTGATATGGAGAGGAATAATTGTACACTACACAATGCTTGTCATTATGGTGTACCATATGGTGGGGTATGTACCAAGATTAATGCGTTTACCCAATTGCTTAAGGAGACAGCTTGATAACATAACCAGATTGCTCCAGCCTTTCAACTTCTTGGTTATACACCTTTGTCAGTTCTGAACTCTTGCAGAGACCCCTATCTAGCCCTCTGAGGTAGGGAATAACAAACTCTTTAGGCACTTTCAATTGAACCATATCTGGTTTTCTCAATCTGGGTGTGGCATATTGAAGAATTCTATTTACTTCAAGCCTTATTGTCTTAGTTTTTTATTTTTTTTTAGGGTTATAGATTCCTGATCTAAACACAAACGAGTGACAACTTTCTCACTGCGTATAGCAGCACATCAAGCTGCTAGAGTATTTCCACATTTGCAACAACTCTACCGAGGCTGGGGTCAGGGCTTTCTTCTTCTGGGATCTGGTGTTGGACTATGTTAGCTAGTCCTTGAAGTGTCTAAGCCTAATCTGGTTCTAATCGCAGTTGGCCCACTGGGTGGACCGAAGCATACTGCCTCCATAGGGGTGATCAAATTGTGATGATCAGAGCCTATTAGCAGCATTGGCTTGGTCTGTGAAAACCTATTTTTATGTTCTATACAATTGTCTATAGAATTTAATTCTAATGAAATTTAGTTCACATTCTCATTCACATACATACACTATGGACAATTTAGCTTACCCAATTCATCTACAGCATGTCTTTGGATTAGTGGGGGAAACTGGAGCACCTGAAGGAAACCCATGCGAACACGGGAGAACATGCAAACTCCACACAGAAATGCCAACTGACCCAGCCAGGACTCTAACCAGCGACCTTCTTGCTGTGAGGTCACAATGCTAAGCACTGAGCCACTGTGCTGTCCTGAAATTAATATATTTATGCAATAGATTTCTCAAATGATCTTAGCATATCACTTAAGTTGTGTCTTTACATTGATTTCCAGTTACATTTAGATTTCTTTTCTTTTATTTATTTAGAATAGAAGAATTGTATAATAGTAATATAATACTTTTATTTATAATAAATATTTTATAAAAAGTATTTAATAAAATAATATATTTATAATTTGTATATATTCATAAGTAAATAGGGGTGTGGCTTGGTGTAGGGGCGTGGCTTGTTGCATAAAAGCAGGGCAAAATTCTCATCCAAGCTAAAACCGAGTTTCACAGCCCTGTGTTTGGCATGCCATGCATCATGGCTTTGAGTTGCTTTAATTGAATGGTAGCAAAATAGTAAGCTTTAATATTTAAATACTATCCTTCCTGATGTCGCTCTGCTGGATTTTTGTTGTTGTTTTGAGGATGCTAAGGGGATCTTAACAGTTCAGAGGAGGTGCTAAAAACTATTTCAATTTAAAAAAAGAAATAAAAACCTAAGCTTCAGGCATTGATATAGCATGAACATTTAGCTAAGGGCATATTTCACATTTTTATAGCATCAGATTATTAAAGTACACAATCAGAGTATACTTCAATATCAGAGTTAACATAAGAGTTTTAAACTTCTCATAATTCTGCTGTTAATAGTAATATATTTTAATTGCAGTACCAGATAAGATGCTAAAACAGATTTTTTTTAATTTATGAACACACATAGAGAAGAGAGAAGTTTTTTTTTTTCAAATTATTTACAAATAAGATATTTTTCAAGGGTAGCTTCTCACCAGAAGCATACAGTAGTACAATTCTATTAACAAATGGCAAAGAAATTAAGATGCGCTTGAGCTATGGCCATTTCTGATTCCTATTTTATGAAGTTCTGCTTTTAAATGTTCTGTTACTCAATATATTCTGAGGCGTATTACTGTTTCAAAATTGTGTTAAGCACCAAAACTGATTTCAACACTGAAAGAATATATTTTAAATCATCATCAGTGAATCATTTTTGATGCATCATACTGTAGTCTGGCTGCTGTAAAATCTGCTTTACCATTTTAATAATTTTTTTATTGAAATGTCATTTATTTTATAACATTTATTTAATATGTTTAATTTCACATTGTTTTAAATTGCAATAATATTTTAGAATATTAAAGTTTTATTGTAGTTTGTATAAAATTAACATAGTCTGGGTGAGACTTACCTCATAATTTACAAATTTAGTGGATATTGTCTAATTTGTAAACAGAGGTTAATATATTAAATAAGATTGTTATGTACTGTTATTAGCTATTTCTATACCATATACAGTATTAAAAAAAGACTGCAATGATTAAACAGCAGTCAGAGAGGAAATTTATTTTTAAACTTTAGACTTTAAATGATGGGATTCTCTCAATAAAATGATGCCACATGTATTTAATATGTTTTCAAGGATTTTGTTATCATGACAGGCCAAATCAAAAGCCATCAATGGGCAACTCTGGCCCAAGGACCCTGGTTTGGATGTAATCTTATTTAGTGAGACTGGCAGTTCTGAGAAAATCTACTCTTAAGAACTGAAAGGAAGACATCAGCTTTGAGAGCCAATTACTGATACCGGAAAAAGAGAGAGCTGCATTTCTTAAGGATAATCCTCATGGCAATTGTAATGCCAAAGTGAAATGCCAAAAGTGTTATTAATGAATTCTCATTCTCATATTTTTGTACTGTGTGAATAAGTAAATGGTAATGGTAAATGTGACTTTAGGTGTTGTATGTTTTAGCAAACTTTTTCAATCTTAAATTTAACTAGCAGTAGAGCAGACTACATAAAACACTTATAAACACTTATAAATCAGTTGCCACTTTATATCTCTAAAAAATACTAATATGATATTTAAATTTTATGATTGAAGTTACACTTTATAGACACGCTGTAGTTTAATTTGTGAAAGCCAAAACAAAATAATTGAATGCATGAATGAAACGCAATGAATGAAAATTCCACTTGTTTCAAACCTGATTGAGATTTGGATAATTTTTTTACAGTCATTCCCATTTTCTCTATCACTCAGCATATAAATGGATGTATGGAGAGCTGAAGGGAAATGTGGCTCTGCAGTATCTGGCATGGGTCTCATATCCCATCATCCTTGTCGTTTTTGCATCCCTCTTCTGTCATTTGGTTGCTCCTCAAGCTATAGGTTTGTACATTTCATCATCTTATTCCTACATTATGTACCTTTTTTGTTCTGTTTGTCTGTCCCCTGTCACATTTATTTGCAATACTACATATTTGATCAATGTTCACCAGCTGCCCACATCACATTTTCCTACCATCCTTTCAAAATGTGGAACCTGACTTGTCTCCCTTGCTCTACCTTTCTCTCATTTATCAATGCCACAAATATTTTGTAGATTTTCCATTTGCCCTGCTTCAGACTAGGCAGATAGTACACACCAGCCTTCTTTCATCTTTTACAATCATTGTGACCAAATCTAACCAGTTAAAATTGTGTCTGTGTTGTATAGATTAATTTCATGCTTATTCTCTTCTCTCACATATTTTTTTGTATGTCCCTCAGGCTCTGGGATTCCTGAACTGAAGACCATACTCAGAGGTGTGGTGTTAAAAGAGTATTTGACACTCAAGGCATTCGTGGCTAAAGTCATAGGTCTTACGGCTGGTCTAGGCAGTGGCATGCCTATCGGAAAGGAGGTGGACCTCTTTTACTTTTTTATTTTACAAATACACACACACATTTGATTATTTTATTTGGAATGACTAATACTAATTAAAGCAACACAGCATCAAATAATCACAAATAACTATCTATCTATCTACAGTATCTATGCATAGTACAAAAGTAAAGCAAATCAAATATCATTCATTCATTTATTCATTTTCTTTTCAGCTTAGTCCCTTTATTAATCATATTTAGCTTAACTAATTCACCAATAGTACCCGGAGGAAACCCACGCTAACACAGGGAGAATGTGCAAATTCCACACAGAAATGTCAACAGACCCAGCCAAGGCTTGAACCAGCGACTTTCTTGCTGTGAGGTGACAGCGCTACCCACTATGCCACCGCGTTGCTGCATCAAATATTATAAATAATATTTATATTACAATAGTTATTCTGCTATTGTATTATATGCATTATTATGTATTATATAAATGATTATTATGCTATTGTATAATAATATACGATTATACAAGTAATTATTATAAATACACTATGACTAGCCGAGTTTTGAGATCTACTGTTCTGTGTAAAAGATTTTGGCCCAATAAGTAATACTTTTGTTTTGTCTGAATTTAAGAGAAGAAAATTGTTGGTCATCCAGTCTATAACATCTTTAATAAACACAGTTAGCTTAGACAGTTCAGATTTCTCATCAGATTTTGTTGAAATATGTATCTGAGTATCATCTGAATAGCAGTGAAAGCTGATCCCAGTGTCTTCTAATAATGTCTCCCAGGAGTAGCATGTTTATTGTAAACAGCAAAGGGCCTAAAATTGATCCTTGAGGAACCCCATACTTTACTGGCCTGACTTGTGCAAGCTGTCTATTAATATTTACAAATTGTTAACAGTCAGTTAAGTATGACTTAAACCATTGTAGAGCCTGTCCGTGGACACCTGTAAAATTTAAGCAATCTATGAGGATATCAGGGTCGATAGTGTCAAATGTAGCACTGAGATCAAGTAAAACTAGTAACAAGATGCAGCCTCAGTTTCTGTACTGTGATGAGGCCTGAAACTGAAAGACTTCAAAAACTATTGTTAATTTGTAGAAAGGCACATCATCGGGCAGAAACAACTTTTTCTAGTATTTTAGATGCAAATGGAAAATTTTAAATAGGACTATAATTAGCTGGTGTGATCCAGTTGTGATTTCCTAATAATAGGCCTAATAACAGCTAGCTTGAACGGGTTTGGAACATGACCTAAAGATAAAGAAGAGTTGATAACTTTAAGAAGAGGTTCTCCTACTATAGGTAGCAACTCAGTAATTCCAACTGTAGTTTTGTTGGAATTGGGTCTAACATACTTGTGGCTGGTTTAGACATATTTATATCTAAAATGTGTATTATATGTATTACCTAACTCTCCCTGTCCTATGATTTAGAAGCACTGTAGATTATTTTGATTTAGTGGAATGTTTAATGAATCTGAAGGCAGTGCAGAAAGTTTATCATTGACTTTCTGTCTGAAACATTCTATTTCGTCACAAAAAAAAAATCATGACGTCATCACTACTAATTTGCGGTGTTACATTTTGTTCCAAAAGACGACCAATTATTTGTTAATTTTGCAATGGCGTTAAATAAGAATCTAGGATTGCGCTGGCTATTATTTATCCATTTGCAGAGATGCTCAGTCCTGGAGGATTTAGAGCCTTCCTATAGCTGGACATACTATCTTTGTGCGTAATTCTAAATATCTCTATTTTAGTTTTTTCCACTTACGTTCAAGGGTACGAATTGCTGTTTTGAGATCGTGAGTATGATTGTTTACCATGGTGTAGTTTTATTCTCTCTAGCTTTTTTAATTTGATGGATGCCTCAGTATTTAGTATGTTAGTTGGAGATAGCATCCATACGTCTAGTTACTACATCAAGGTCACTTGCGTTTGTGGGTGCATTTAGAAATAAAGATAGATCAGTTAAGTTATTCGTAAATTTGTCTTTAGTGGAGGGGATGATAGTTATACCAGGGCAATTTATCTGCGCAGATCTGCTAATTTCAGGTAATTACAGCTTAAATAGTAAGAGGTAGTTATCTGTTATATCATCACTTTGTGGTATAATGTCTACATCAATGACCTCAATTCAATGAGACAAATTTAGATCTAATGTATGCTTTAAGTGATGGGCTGGACCAACAACATTTTGCTTTATCCCAAGTGATTGTAATAAATCTTTAAACGCGATGTATCATTAGTGTCATCTATGTAGATGTTGAAATCTCCTACAATTAGTATTTTTTTAGATTTAACTAGAAAGTGTCCGTGGGGTCTATATACAGTGATTAAAGCGAGAGAACAGAACAAAGCATTCTGGAAATGTGATCCGACAGGAGTTCAGTTCCAGCTCTACTGGGGTGCAGACCATTAGCACAGAAGAGCCTAGAAAGTTCAGAGAAAACATTCCAGCTATTAGCAAAATGTAACTTCTGTTCCGCAGTGGGAGGGGAACTTCAATGCTATGTGGAAAAACTTCCACTATGGGGATTTCACCAGAAAGCCAATCATCTGAAAGAGTAATAAAATGGGCCAATGAAATGTGGGTCAGTGTACACAGTGGCAGCAATTACAATAATTTGTATATAAAGATGCCAGCCACGCAAAGCTAAGTACTCTGTTCACTTTCAGAGCCTCAGGGTACTGAGAGAGTCTTCAGTTTCTCCAACATACTTCGAGAAAGAGAGAGAGAGAGAGAGAGAGAGAGAGAGAGAGAGAGTGAACGAGAAAGCTACCGGTGTTCGACAGGCTTTTTCCTCCCGATTGCAGAGTGTGTGACAACCCAGTGGCAGACGGTAGAGCTGGGTCCATTCTCCCATCCCTGGGTGTTCTCTGGTCCGGTTCTTCTAAAGTGATTTGTATAAGAGCAAGTTTCCTAAAAGAGCAATGCAGTTGTGCAGCGCGTGTTTTTCTGGACGTCGTTCTGACCATGTGTTTCTGGATGCGGTGGTTTCCTGTCCTCGGATGATGGGCACGAGCACTGTATTGCATGTCTGGGGGTCCAGCATGCTACTGCGGTGCTTGTGGGCAGTGCATGCCGTCACTGCAATGACATGTCTGTTGAACAACTAAGATAGTGGCTCACTCTTACAAAAGGGCGAACCCCCCTGTTGTCCCCCGCAAGTCTGTTGTCACTCTGGCAGATCTGAGGGTTCGCCCTCAGGCTCGCGGACCTCCTACTCCTTAGTGTGCTTTGGCCATGCTTTCCTGGGCTGCTTCAGCTGTGGGTCTGAAGATGGTATATCTCCCAGCCTCATTGCCACACAGATTTGATGGATGTTACGTGGAGGCTAAGAAGAAGGACAAGCCTTCTAAGCCTCCCGTCCCCTTCTTCCCAGAAGTGCACAGTGAGCTCACGCAGTCTTGGTGGGCACCTTTCTCTGCCCAATCTGCATGTGCTTCTGCTCTCACAACCCTGACAGTGGAGCAGGCAGGGGGCACGAGGCGATTCCCCAGATTGAGCATACCATTACGGTCAATCTATGCCCGGGTGGTGCCTCTTCCTGGTGCGATCAGCCCCGTCTCCCGTCCAAGGCGTGCAGGTTATGTGTATCCCTTGGGGCCAGAGCCTCCACTGCCGCAGGCCAGGCTGCTACTGCCCTACATGCAATGGCCATGTATCAGTGCTACCAAGCGCAGGCATTTGCCAAGCTGTACGAGGGTGGTTCTGAACCAGGCTTGATGGATAAGCTCCGCACCGCAAATGACTATGCTCTGCGTACTACCAAGTCGGCTGTGCATGCCCTGGGAAGGACGATGGCTAACACACTAGTGACTAAAACTGGCTGATATGCATGACATTCACAAGGTTCACTTTCTTAACGCACCCATATACCAGACTGGCCTGTTCAGCGACACCGTCGGTGAATTCACATAGGAATTCACTGCAGTGAAAGAGCAGTCGAGTGCGATGGGTGAAGTCATCTATTGGCAGGCTTGTAAGACCGCTCCCCCCACCGAACCATCCACCTCAGCTGCTCCTCGCTGAGGGCGCCTGCCTGCAGCTTCAAGATTCCACCAAATTCTCAATGAAAGAGCATTTTCCCCCTTCTCCAAATGTGCCTTCCAGCTCGCAGGATCAGTGCACCTCGCCAGTGGCTCTGAGTGTGTTAGAGAACAGTCTCCCTTCTCACACACTTCCAGTATCCTCTCAGGGCCCTGGGAGGATAGTGAGAGCAATCTCCTGCCTCCTGCTCTTCTGCGGGACCCCATCGCTCCCCGGCAGAGACCTCCCACTCCGTGCATCCCCACCGTTGGTGCGTCAACGATCGTGTCAATGATGCCACTTGCGCAAGCTTTGCCAGCCTGGTTAACGCTGCCCAGCCCGTTACAATGGTTCATTCGCACGATCAGACTCGTCTACGCAATTCAGTTCGCCAAATGGCCTCCCAAGTTCACAGCCGTGTATTTCACCAGGGTGAGCTCTGTGTCCACCCCTGACTTGCGTGAGATGATTCCTGTCCTGCTGGTGAAGGATGCAGCTGAGCCAATCTCTTCAGCACAGATGAGGAGCGGGTTTTACAGCCTATACTTCATCATGCCCAAAAGGAGCAGTGGGCGTCCTTAAGATTGGTTTGCAGCAACAGACCTGAAGGGCACGTACTTTCATGTCTACATTCTTCCACACCACTGCCAGTTTCTGCAGTTTGCACTCGAAGGTTGAGCTTGGCAGTACAAAGTTTTCCCCTTTGGGCTCTCTCTGTCTCCACTAGTTTTCACCAAGCTCGTGGAGGGTTTCCTAGCACCCCTTTGGCTCGCAGACATCCGCAAACTCAATTATCTCGACGACTGGCTGATTTTTAGCTCACTCGCGGGATTGATTGATTATGCACAGGGACAGGTTACTCCGACACCTCGACCTATTGGGGTTTCGAGTCATAATTTCAGTGAGACCACAGTTTTCCTTTCAAACTCTCTCAAAAAGGTCAGCATCAGCTCGGTGCGCTCTCAGGAAAAGCGTGCCGTCATGGTGATCAAGTCCAGCTCCAACCCAAGAAAACAGATGCTCTGCACAGGGGCCAGCCTGCTCTTTTCTTGACTTGGAGCTGGACTCGATCACCATGATGGCGCGCCTCCCCTGAGAGCGCGCCGAGCTGATGCTGACCTGTCTGAGAGAGTTTGACAGGAAAACTGTGGTCTCACTAAAATTATTTCTGAGGCTTCTGGGGCATATGGTATCCGCAGCTACTGTAATACCACTCGGGTTGCTCCACATGAGTCGGCTTCAGCATTGGCTTCATGATCAGGTCCCCAGACACACATGGCACGCAGGCATGCACCGGGCACTGTCACTCCGTGCCTTCAGCCCTTGGTCATACCTTGCATTTCTACAGGCCGGAGTGGCCCTAGAACAAGTGTCCTAACATGTTGTTGTCTCGATGGATGCGTCCAGCATGGACTGGGGGGTCATGTGTTACGGGTATGCAGTTGCGGGTCCGTGGAAAGGAACCTGGTTGCATTGGCATATCAATTGCCTGAATCTGTTGGCAGTGTATCTCGCTCTTTGCAGCTGATGCACTATTACAGCAGCTTCCACGCTCTGAAGAATAGAGGCTCCACCCTGAGTCTCTACAGCTGATATGGGCGCGCTTCAGATAAGCTCAGGTCGATCTGTTTGTTTCCTCAGAGAGCACCCATTGCCAGTGTTTTTTTTTTTCGTGACCGAAAAAATTTGGGCATGCGCAAATACGCATTTCACCCAGTGAGCCTACTCACACAGATACTGTGCAAAGTCAGGGAGGACGAGGATCAGGTCTTGCTAGTTGCACCCCTCTGGCCCAACCAGACCTGGATATCAGAACTCTCTCTCTGTCCTTGTGATGGCCCCTCCCTGGCAGATCCCCTTAAGAAAAGGACCTTCTTTCTCAGAAACAGGGCACCATCCGGCACCCACGCCCATATCTCTGGAGCCTCCACATGTGGTCCATAGATTGAGCAAGGAAGACTTAGGTGACCTACCGGCTGCAGTGGTTAACACCATCACTCAGGCTAGAGCACCATCTACGAGGCATGCCTACGCCCTAAAGTGGAGTCTTATTTACCGAATGGTGTGCTTCTCTCCGAGAAGACCCTCGGACTTGCCAGATATGCTGCTGGATATGGTGCTTTCTTTTCTTCAGGATAGGCTGGAGCGGAGGCTGTCACCCTCCACACTTAAGGTTTACTTTGCTGCCATTTCCATTCATCATGACGCGGTGGATGGTTGCACCGTGGGAAGGCATAATCTCATCATCCGGTTCCTTAGAGGCGCGAGGCAATTAAATTTACCCCGCCCCCCTCTCATGCCCTCTTGGTATCTCTCTCTAGTGCTTACGAGCCTACTCAGAGATCCGTTTGAACCGCTTGAACCACCCAGTACGCTTGAGATTTCTTTCCTTGAAGACAGCTCTGCTGTCGTGTTTCTCTCTAACACACAGATAAGTGCGCTTTTTTCACTCTGTACAGTTAAGTTCCCCATTTGGCAAACCCTACCGAGTTCCTCCGAGGCCCCCAGCACCTGACTCAGTGGAGGAGTCTGGCCCATTACGTTGTTGACATGCCTGCTCGGTCAGCCTGTGTTCTGAATATAAGTGCCTGTTATGCACAATCCCCACTTGCAATCCCATATGCTTCACTCAGCTACTTTGAACAGCAGGTGGCCTACTCAGCGTCCTCCCCATTCGGGACTATTATGCTTTCCCAACGTACTGTCGTATTAAAAAATTTCTTGAAGTTATCTAGGTGTACTTTTTATGATTCCCCAAAAATATAAATAAGTCTTCAAATGCTATGTTCCTTCACCACAGTTGGTTGCGCCTTAGCTGACAGCTGTAGTTCGGCTCTTCAGCTAGAAAGGGTACTTTTGCATTGCATGGCGGGCATCTTTAAACACAAAATGATTGTAATTTCTGCCAGCTGTGTATGCTGACGCCACCATTTCATTGGCCCGTTTTTTTGCTCTTTCAGATGATTGGCTTTCTGGCAAAATCCCCATAGTGGAAGTTTTTCCACATAGCATTTCCGTTCCCCCCTCAGGAAACAAGGGTTACATAGTAATCATTTTGTTATTCATACCATGTTAATAGCCATTCATTCTGAGCAAAAACTCTACTGAACCTTTCAAGTCCGCGATGTTGTATGAGTGCATACATTGTTACCTCTAGCGAAAGCAGCACAGATGTGTCAAACGATGGAATTGCCAACGATTGCGACGTCAGATTTCGTCTTGTGGAGAGGGGCAAAGTAGTTTTCTGCAGGGATCTTGAACACTAGAGGCGGTGGCATAGGAGAGACCCTGCCCCGAGTTCTGGCTCACATCAGCCGCAGCCGCACCCAGTCGCTGCGGTGACCCAGTGCTGGAGTGAATGACATAACTGGGCGTGATGCGTCCCCGGTGTGCTGGGCCAGGACATAGAAATAAACGGGGATGAGGTGGAAGGAGTGTTGAGATTGTACATCAGATGAGCGAACAGCAGCCCGGGAGATGTCAAGCAAGGCCCGTTGTACCCATAGCTGTGCTCGTTACATCTTGAGGTCATGGATCTGTGCTTTCACTGCCTCCAGCTCCAGCTTTAACCCCTCCACTAATGCTTCTCCTGAACTCAAAGATAGACACACAAGAGATATTGTACAGGGTGAATAACGTCACTTGAGCATGCACAACCTATGAGACAAATAAGACATTAGGCAGTATGTTTAGCAGTATGAATAGTTTTATCCTATAAATACATATTTCTGAATTAAAAACAACAAAAACAACAGAAAAAACAGTTATTAAAGAAGCTCAAACATCAAACAAAATCAACTAGTGACAGCTCAATCAATGACACCCCAATCAGATAGACAGACAGACAGACAGACAGACAGACAGACAGACAGACAGACAGATAGATAGATAGATAGATAGATAGATAGATAGATAGATAGATAGATAGATAGATAGATAGATAGATAGATAGATAGATAGATAGATAGATAGATAGATAGATAGATAGATAGATAGATAGATTATAATTCATAGAAGAGGTGGTTTATTATTATTTTTATCCTTTTTGGGAGACTGGACAGCTGAAGAGCTGTATTGTGTGTTTTATGTTCCATGTCTTAAGTTTTTATGGTATTGGTTACTTTTTTACTATATGTGATTCTTGTGTTGTATTATCCAATGAATGAGGACTCTTGACTGAAAAACAAATCTATTTCTGTTAAATCCTCAGGGTCCTTTTGTGCATATTGCCAGTATATGTGCAGCAGTGCTGAGCAGGGTCATGTCAATCTTCACCGGTGTGTATGAGGTAAAAATCCCTGTGAGCTTGTTTGGTGTGTGTAGCAGAAGTGTGTGAGTTACTCTTCAGAAGCTGTTGACCTTAATTACTGATCTTGGATAATGTTACCGCACATACATTCCCACTCCACACCATCAGGGGGTGTTTCATGCTTTTGAGAACTTTACTTGCAATAATATTAGGTTGCTTGCATGTACGCATGTGTGTAATGTTTAAGAACTTTAAGAAATTCTAAAGTAATACTAATTGCACATTCTTTTCCTTTCATTCCCTCTACTTGTCCCTGTCTCATTGTCTCTACCACCTCATTATTAATAGTGATGGGAATTTGGCATGTGTTTTGAATATGTGTCATGATGTTGTTTTAACAACCACCCCCCAAACAATCCCCCCCCCCCCAATTCACCCAGAATAGTGCCCATGTTCAGGAACTGCTGGTGTGTGCCTGTGCAGTAGGAGTGGCCACCTGTTTCGCTGCCCCAGTGGGAGGCAAGTCATGCCGACTTATACCAAGCATGCACTGCATTTTACTATGTTCATCTCTTTTTATTGCATTTATGCTCAGTTAATGTGTGTAAAGCTAGTATCTGAGTTTGCCATTTTAAATAAATCCAAACGATTGTTTATTCACCTAATCCTTTTGTTTTTCCATTTTCCCTTCTCTTTATTAATTATTCCCTTTATTTCTCCCTCCATTGGACTCTGCTTTTTCCCGATTTTTTTTCTGATCTTTTCTTCTATTTTATTTCCTCACATGCAATGTACCTGCTGACATTCTAATTGATTCTTCTCTTTACATTCCTTTGTCTTCCTCCCCTCAAACACACCCATTCTCCTGTTTGCTTTTACCTTAAACTCCCTCTTTCTCTCTCTTCTCTCTTGGTGTCAGTAGAACCCATATGGTTACTCAGATATACTGACAGTAGGATGTGCTGTTGGGGTGGGCTGCTGTTTTGGGACTCCCCTTGGAGGTAAAAAATCTCCCCTTCTTTCTCTTCCCATTGATTTTTTCTTCTGTCTCCTTCAGCTTGATGCCTGCCGAATAATTAACCTCATCAACACTTCACAGTTAAAAGCACCCATGTGTTATGAATTCATATGCTGTGCATGTTTTATGTATCTTAAACAGTGTGTATACTCAGAGGAGAGTGTGATAAAGAGCATGATAAAACATTTCAAGTACTTTAGAGAGTGCATGCTGATTTCTAAATATGAGTGTGTCAATGGAAATTATTTTGAGTTTGTATACGTCTCCAAAGGAAAAAGAAATAGTATGATCTTAGATTCCATAAAGAAAAATAAAAACATTGATACGTTTGTTTCTCCCAAAAAAGTATTTTCCCACTATGATGATAATATTAACTACTGTTTTTATTACTCACTTTTTTAGTTTCAGAAGTATTTTCCACTAGAGATTTTAGAATCTTCATTAAACATTTTAAAGGGCACCTATTTTACCCCTCTTTCAAGATTAAATATAAGTCTTTTGTGTCTCCAGAGTGGTTCTATAAAGTTTTTGCTCAAAATAGCCATCGTATTATTTAGAATAACTTTCTGAATATGGAAGATTTGATCTGTTAGAACACTGTAGCTGTTTTTGTTGCCTGTATCTTTAATGCAAATGAGCTGGTTCTTACCCATCATTCCCATGTGCGTGTCAGAGCCATAGAGATCTCTCTCTCTCTATTGCTCTGATGATTTAAAATAAATAAATAAATAAATAAATAAATAAATAAATAAATAAATAAATAAATAAATAGTGCATAACAAGAACAATAGCATACAAAAATTGAGGAATACAATACTTTTTTTTACATCAAAGGAACAAATCCATAAAGAATAAAAAAAAAAAAAAAAAATCAAATTACAGGGGATATATAAAAGACATTTGCATAAGAAAATGATTCTAAAATTGCATACATCCTAATAGCTTTTATGTTTTTAATGTCTTTTAGGGTTTCTATATAATGCTTAAAATCAATTTTAAACAAATAAATGTTGAGTTTATCACTGGACTATTTTTGTTTGTGTACATAATACTTCCCATATATAATCAGTAAATTAATAAACAAATTTTGCTCCAAAGATTTATTATTATTATTATTATTATTATTATTATTATTATTATTATTATTATTATTCAGCATTAAGGGTAACGCATTACAAGTAACGTGAGTTACATAATAATATTACTTTTCTAAGTAACAAATTAAGTAACGTATTGAAATTGAAAATAAGAAAATAAGTACATTAAAAATAAGTAATACTTTTTAAGTTACTATCTAAATACTTTTTTGATATATCTATATCTATCTATCTATCTATCTATCTATCTATCTATCTATCTATCTATCTATCTATCTATCTATCTATATAAGTATACTGTATATACACACATACATACAGTTGAAGTCAGAAATATTAGCCTCCCTTTAAATGTTTTTTTTTTTTTTTTTTTTAATAATTTCCAAATGATCTTTAACAAAGCAAGGAAATGTTCACAGTATGTCTGATATTTTTCTTTTGTAGAAAATATTTTTTGTTTTATTTTGGCTAGAATAAAAGCAGTTTTTAATAAAAAAAAAAAACATTTTAAGGTCAAAATTATTAGCCCCTTTAAGCTATATATATTTTTGATAGTCGACAGAACAAACCATCGTTACAATAACTTGCCTTATTACCCTAACCTGCCTAGTTAACCTAATTAACCTAGTTAAGCCTTTAAATTCAATTCATCTTTATTTGTATAGCGGTTTTACAATGTAGATTGTGTCAAAGCAGCTTAACATAGAAGATTAAAGTAAATTTAAACTGTGTCAGTCCAGTTTTCAGAGTTTACGTACAGTTTAGTTCAGTTTAGTGTGATTGAATTTTCACTGCTGAAACTCCAAACACAGAAGAGAAAATCCATCGATGCGCAGCTCCACAAGTCCCGAACCATGCAAATATCATGCTCTCCACTTTTCCATAACCACTGACGCAGCTGCTCAGGATACAGCCTTGTCCAGGATTATGGAAACCTCTGGAATAATAAAAACAGACTAATAGAAGCACAGATGCCGTTCAAGTTATGTCTTTTGGGAAGTGTTCCCGGCAAGTGTCCCCTGTCACTTTAAGCTGTATATAAGTATCTTGAAAAATAACTAGTCAAATATTATTTACTGTCATCATGGCAAAGATAAAATAAATCACTTATTAGAAGTGAGTCATAAAACTATTATGCTTAGAAAAATCTTCTCTCCGTTAAACGGAAATTCAGGAAAATAATGAACAGGGCGGCTAATAATTCAAGGCGGCTAATAATTCAGATTCCAACTGTATATACGCAGATGTATAGCTCTGGGGTCAGGAAGTTCTTCGATAACATTATTTAACATAAAAAAAATGTACGTGTTTTTTTAAAGATAAATATAGGTGTAGGTTATACAGCGTGTATTTATTTGCAGAGCTCCTCTATTAAACAAAGAAAGAAAAAAAAAACAAGTTCTTAAAGAGATCAAACCTCAGCCAGGTAGTGAAAAGTAACTTTAATGGTTCTTACCATTAAAAAGTAACTAAGTAACGCAACTATTTTTTTTTGAGGGGGGGGGGGGGGTAACTCAATATTGTAATACATTACTTTCAAAAGTAACTTTCCCCAAACCTGTTAGTATTATTATTATTATTATTATTATTATTATTATTATTATTATTATTATTATTATTATATGTCAAAAAAATATCTTTACAAGAAAAGTTAAATATAAGATATTCAACATCAAACCAAAAAACTGTTTTTTTTTTTTATCTTTCTTTAATTCACAAAAAGTGCATACAGATTCCATGTCTCTAAAAAGATTTTACCAACTTGTTTCACTGGAAAAATTAAATGAATTTGTTTATATGTCACTTCTTTAACTTTATTGGTAAGACAGTATTTACTAGGTCAATTCCAAACTTTTTTTCATTTAATCTGCTCAAATAAGGAATTCCAAAAAGGTTTGCATTTAGGCAACAATTTCGTTCAAAAAACCTTTTTTTTAAACTATTGCACTGATGTGTGTAGCCTTCATCTGCTGTGTCTCACGTAGATAAACAGCACAGTGAGAGACAAGAATGAAGCAAATCTCCCTTACTACAGTAAGAACATTCCCAAATGGTTATTTGACGTATTTGCTGTGGAGTTAATTCAAGCCTTTCTGCAACAATGAGTCACACACAATGTCGTTACAAAGTTTTCGCACATATACCCTGCTGTATAGATATCCGTTATGTTAATGTACAAAATAAACCTGATTTAAGTCCACAAACTGGGATTGAAGCATATTCTTTTATAATTATATTGACATGCGGCTCCAGGTGATAAATTACAAAGCAATTTTACAGACTTTTCTTTATTACAAACATCCACTGTTTTTTTTTTTTTTATTAAACTTATAAAACTCATTGTTGAGGTGCAGATGATCCCAGAGAGCTAAACAGATCTTTTAATCCCAGTTGCTTTGTGCAAGTCCTATCTTGTTGATATCATTATACGCATCATCATACGTATCATATGTGCCCTTTAAAACTTTAACTAAATGAGCCAGCTGTTTGAAAGTATTTGAAAATCTGACAAAAATGCAAATGTGACTGCTGTAATGAGAGAATGAAAGAAATACAATCCCATTAGACTTAAAGGTCTATTTCTTTAATGTAAGGTCTATTACTGTTAATGGTGGTTTGTTTGTGCATACTGTCATTCCAGTTTATTTATTAAGTATTTACTCTTGTTACCATTTTCCTATTTTCAACTGTGTTTTCTCTCTAATTTGCTTTCTAAGCGTTAACTTTCTGTTTTTAATCTTTTTTTATTCATGCTTTCTCTGTCTCTCAGGTGTGTTGTTCAGTATTGAGGTCACATCGACTTACTTCGCTGTGAGGAATTACTGGAGAGGATATTTTGCTGCAACATTCAGTGCCTTTATATTCCGAGTACTGTCAGTGTGGAACAAAGACTCTGGTGAGACACACATACGCACACGCAGGCAGATATAATAATGATTAATACATGAATTTCACAATATATGTCAAGCTGTCCACTGCTGACTGGTCTTTATAAATGAAACACATTTGATAGACCAAGTTGTTCCAAATATGCTGATGTAAAATCCTACAGCACTGGGTGTATTTTGTATATTTCAGACATACTGTCAGTCTGTATATTAGTTGTGGGAATTTTTAGTATCTCTTTTTGCAGGTTACATCATTAAAACAGTGGAGGAATGAGTCTTTTTATTTAGCAGTGAAACTCTACTGCTGTGTGTTCAGGGTTCCCATGGACTGTTTGATGTATGTAAAAGTTCAAAGAGGCAGTGTGCTGGGTGTGAGGGGTCCAGAGTGATTTTGGCAGCCAAAATCACTCTGGACCCCTCACACCCAGCACACTGCCTCTTTGAACTTTTACTTTCTGGTCGACGCTACAGAGCACTGCGCACCAGAACAGCCCGACACAGAAACAGTTTCTTCCCTCAGGCAATCCATCTCATGAACACTTGATGATAATAATTGTGGAACCAACATCACTACTGCTATACACTTTTATACACGTATACACTTATTTAACAACACACTTTACATGCCAATTTGCACATAACAGCTGCACATATAACATTGTATATAGTAATAAACACGTACATACACTTGTCAATTTGTATATTTGCATTCACTACTTACTTGTATTTTTTTTAAAGAGCCCATATTATACATGAAATAGGGTCATATTTAGGTTGTAAGGGTCTCCAACAACAGTCTAATATGCATGCAAGGTCAAAAAACACTTTGATGGTCTTATAATCTGCATTTATTTTTACCTAATTATCCCAGCGACTCCCATATGAATCGTACAGCGATTCATTTGTTCCCAAACCCCTCCTCAGCGCGAAGCTAATCTGCGCTGATTGGACCGATGACAGCCTGCTGCGATTGGTCGACACGGACAAGGCTTCAGCGCGAGAGTGAAATGCCCAGCTGCTAATCTACAATATAAAAGTAGTCACAGTGCATACACGCTTCATAGTGGATTTTGGCTGCCAGTGGGTGAATGTAAACACAGACGATGGACTAGAAAATACTGACGACTAACTATTTTATTGAGCAAAAAGTCCAAGAACTGGCGAGGAGGTCACAGTCTTCTTGCTCTTTTCACACACACACACACACACACACACACACACACACACACACACACACACACACACACACACACAGGGCCTGCGCGTCCATAGAGGACCGGCTGAATAGAGAGGGCGCGGCGCGGCGCTCAGTTATATCCGCGAATACCCGTGCGTTACACACACAAGGAGACACACACACACAGAGGGCCGGCGCGTCCATAGAGGAGCGGCAGAATAGAGAGGGCGCGGCGCGGCGCTCAGTTATATCCGCGAATACCTGTGCGTTACACACACGAGGAGACACAGACACACACACACACAGGGCCGGCGCGTCCATAGAGGAGCGGCGCTCAGTTATATCCGCGAATACCCGTGCGTTACACACACGAGGAGACAATAATATTGAGCTGAAATATTTTGAAACTTGAGCCGTTGCATGTGTGTAAACAGCTGACGATCCGTAATCAAAGCGGCACGCGTCGCGTTTTCAACGTGGCTTTACACGCGATATGAGAATATAAAGAGTTAACCTGATACAGCACACGCAGTTACAAGTAACAAAACACAACTAAATACATAATTTGCAAGCTAGAGTAAACGAGGCAATAATTTTAATCGCACTTACTTACACTTGTGAAATGGGGGTAGAAACTGATCCATGATGCATTGATCCATGTTCTGACAGTCTATACTGATCCTTCCTTTAACAAACTGAAGAAGTCTTCTTTGAAAGCATATAGTTTTCAGAAGCACTCAGAACTACTCAAGGCTGGGCTATATTGCTGATGTTTCATTTCATCTTTGATTAGACTGTCCATAATATCCATCTGCACAGCGTGACTTCATTCGACCGGTGTCTGTGTGTGTCTCTGTGTGTGTGTGAGACTTTTTTTTCTGTTAGTGGGCGGGGCCGCAGGTTTCAAATCTCCCGGGCTTGCGCGCCCAACTACTTGTGTTTCGTAGCTGCGTCATCGCGAAACACCTAATGACTCGTTATCAAGACGACTCGTTTGAAGCACTATGAGTCGACTCTTTTATAGATGAATCAATAGTTTTAAACACTGTACACTTACAGATTTAAGCCTTAGCTGGATATTTCACTTCACTTAGAGCTGTGTGACACACTACATGGAAGGGCATTTCAAAAACCCATAATATGGGCTCTTTAATATATTTATTATCTGTTTTTTGTCCTGTCTCTGTAATGCTGTTGCTCTGTCACGAAAACAAATTCCTCGTATGTGTGAACATACCTGGCAATAAAGCTCTTTCTGATTCTGATTCTGATATCACTGTCTTCATGTTAATTAGTCTTTCATTCAGTCTTCATGTTTGAAATATCATGTTTGAATGTGTAGAACAACAGTGCTTTAATATGCATCAACATGACTGATACATCTGTTTTTTCCCCCACAGTCACAATAACAGCACTGTTTCGTACAAATTTCCGTATGGATTTTCCCTTCGACCTGCAGGAGCTGCCAGCTTTTGCAATAATCGGGTGTGTAGATTAGTGTGTGCCGACATGCATGAAAATTTATTATGCATATTACACCCATGAACAAAAACTTATGTAGCATTGTTTTGTTCTGTAGTTGATATGTTTCTAAATTGTGTGTGTGTGTGTGTGTGTGTGTGTGTGTGTGTGTGTGTGTGTGTGTGTTTGCGTGCGTGTGTATGTGTGTGTGTGTGTGTGTAGGATCTCATGTGGGTTTCTAGGGGCGTTCTTTGTCTATCTGAACAGACAAGTTGTTCTGATCATGAGGAGGCCAACAGCTCTAACACGCTTTCTCACGAAACAGCAAGTCACCAATCACATAAACCTACATATATTGTATTATTAATAGTTTTAATTTTATTTAGTAATTCTGCAATTTTGCTTATATTCCAAATGGCATTAAAATTACATTTGTAACTTCACAAATCATGATAACTCACAGCAGTAATTTATTTTGCCTATGTGTGTTTGTTTGCTGTAGCCGTCTGATTTACCCTGGTGCCGTGACACTAATCATAGCTTCCTTCACATTTCCTCCTGGTTTTGGACAGTTCATGGCTGGAGAGGTGTGTATTCTCTTTCATGTGAAGTAAATCTAAAACAATATCTATAAAGAAAGTTTTAACAAGCATAACTAATTTAGAAGGCTTTTATTTTCTATAGAGTTTTATTTTTATTTTTATTTTGCAGGAGCCAGTTTTAAAAACATTTGAAAGGTACTGAATTATTTGGGTTTTAGGTGTACTCAATAAACCTTTCCAGTTTGTTCACCTAGTATTTTTTTTTCTACTGACGTTGAGTTTGTATACAATACTTTACTTTGAACTTGTATGTGTGTGTGTGTGTGTGTGTGTGTGTGTGTGTGTGTGTGTGTGTGTGTGTGTGTATAGCCACACTATACAGTATTTATGTGATCTCTTATTTAGTTCATGTCTACCACAAATTGTATTTGGTCCTCTGCAATGACTCAATCCATAAATAATAAGTGAAAAGTTTTTCAACTGTGAAAATGTCTGTTATTTAAAAAAAAAGAAAACTGTAAAAATGCTGCAATATTTTTTTTTTTACCTGGTTACAGTTTTTTACATATATAGTTGAGGGTAAAATTATTAGACCTCCTGTATTCTTTTACAAATATTTTTCAAATTATATTTCAAAGCAGGGAAATTCAGACATTTTCAAAAAAGGACAGAATTTGTCTTATTTGTCTTATTTGTTTTGTTTTGGCTGAAAAAAAGCAGCTTTAATTAATTTATATATTTCTTTAAAAGCATTTCAAGTTCAATATTATTAGCCCCATTAAGAAATATTGTTTTTCAATTTCAATTTGGTTTAATTAACCATAGTTAAGTTTTTAAATTGCACTTTAAGCTGAATATGAGTATCTTAAAGAATATCTAGTAAAATATTATGTTCTGTCATTATTGCATGATTTAACAGGACAGCTAATATGTTTGACTGACACAGTAGCAGTAGTCAATAATTAAAGTAAATCAAACCCTTTTGTCAAAGTTCTCTTACATTTTTAGATCAACTCCATTCTTGTTTTAGGATGATTTTATTTTCTTTGTTTTAATCAACTTCAAATGTTGATTACTGTATATGTAAATATTTAGGTGTGTGTCCTTATATGTACATTGTGTACGGAAAGTGTTCACACCCCCTTAAATCTTTCACTCTTTGTTATAGTGCAGCCATAAGATCATATTGCTAAAATCATTTAAGTTCCTTTTTTCCCTCATTAATGTACGAACAGCACCCATATTGACAGAAAATTTTTGCAGATTTATTAAGAAAGAAAACAAGAAAAACTGAAATACCACATGATCCTAAGTATTTAGACACTTTGCTTAGTATTTAGCAGAAGTACCCTTTTGATCTTTAACAGCCATGAGTCTTTTTGGAAAAGATGCAACAAATTCCCTCCATGACAGTTTTTTTTGTTATTTTGTTGACACTACTATGTTTTTTCTCATAGGTTATGTGCATACAGTTTAATATAACATCTAATGTTGATAATGTTTATTATAATGTTATTTTAGTGTCATGTGTTATGTTGGTGAGTAGTTATTTGAGTGCCTTCTACATATTAGTATGTTTTTCTTCTTGTGGAAAAGTTGTGATTTTCTCATCACCACCTGCTTTTTTGGTGTTATTTTCTGTGAATAACAAAGGTACAATGTAGATATTAATACTTTAGAAGGTTGGTATATTAACATAGATTAATGCAGTGCAATATGGTAGTTTACTGTAAATTTAGAAATATCAGTACCGTACATTAAACAGCACATTTGTGCTAATCATGGCTGCCACTTTTTTTACAGTATTTTTTTTTTACACAGCTGATGCCCAGAGAGTGCATTAATTCACTATTTGATAACTACACTTGGACAAAGATCTGGGGTTCACCAGTCCCTCCTGGATTAGGTCGATCTGCTGCCTGGCTTCACCCACAAGTCAGCGTCTTTGTCATCCTTCTCCTCTTCTTTGTCATGAAGGTGCTCATTTTTTACTACACACTATGAATAATTTATTAAGCATTAGCAAATAGTTAATTAATCATTTGTAATCACCTAAATAACCATTAGGCATTAACTCTACATTAATAGACATTAGTAAGCTGTTTATATAAAATTTGTAAGCACATGTATATACAGTACATTGTTAATGATTAATTTTTATTAGTAAATCATTGCATTATTTACAAAGCATACAGCATTTGTAGTTATTGTTATGAACTGCTTACTAATGTCTATTAATGTAGACTTAATGCTTTACAAATGTTAAAATAACTATTTGTTAATGCTTAACAAATGAGTCAGTGTACAGTTATTATAAAATGTAACTTTGCTTTTCCTGTCTTGTTCACACATAGTTCTGGATGTCTGCAGTCTCTACAACAATGCCAGTTCCTTCTGGAGCTTTCATGCCTGTTTTTATATTGGGTCAGTCATACCTTTTTTCCATTTCATTTTATTTTTTGAAAAGTAGGAATTAATTTTAATCACTATATTGGTCACAATTAATTGGCAACTTAGTATTCTTACAAGAAATCTCTTTAAAGGCTTAGTTAAATCCAAACTAAAATTATATTATTAAAGGGGTAGTTCACCTAAAAATGATAATTCTGTCATTATTTGCTCACCTTTTACTTGTCAAACCTGTTTGAGTTTTTTTATTCTGTTGAACACAAAGGGCCCTATCATTCTCCCGGCACAATAAGGTGCAAGACGTGTTTGCCGCAATGTGTTGCTATTTTCAGACCAGCAAACAGTAATTTTCCCATTTTGCGCCTTGTTGTTTAAATAACAAATCTATTTGCGCCACAAATCCATTTGCACACACTCATAGGTGTGTCGGTCTAGAAAAGAGGTGTGTTAAGGTGCATTGTTGGCACATTGCTATTTTGAGGAACTAAAATAGACTGCAATAGACCAGCTGAAAGCAGGTGTAAAGTCCAGCACAGAGTGCATTAGTTGTGTGCCTTAAACGCTTACAAACTGCTTAATACACACAGGATGTACAGCAATATGCAAATATCTTTACAAATAAAAAAATAAAGTAATAAAGTATTACAAAATTATTATTTTCTACATAAATATAAAAACCACTGGCTCCATGCCTTCTTCATCTCAGGGGCTTTTTTTCAGTTTATTCATGACAATTTGCTTTTGTATAATATTAGTAGTAGTAGTAGTATTTAATATATGCATATTTATATTTGTTTTTATTAAAAACAAGCTTTGATTGAACAAGCTTTGGAAACAAGATTTATCCACCTCTCAGGTTTTGGACCATATGGGGCATAGGACGTGTGTTTGGATATAACTTTTTTGACATCACTTTGTAAATATTGTTCATTTATTCATTTGCTGGAAATTTAAAACAGAATTTAGATATAGTTTTGAAACAAATCTTTGTGCTTAACAAACAAAATTGAATAAGTATAATTGAATAAGGCTAATGGGTGTCTTCAGCGGAATGCGTACAACACTGTTTCCTTATCCACGAAAAGAGAAAGATTCCGATTGGAGGAGGTTCGTTCTTTATCTTTTTATCTATTTATATTTTACCTTTTATGTGAAGCTGCTTTGACACAATCTACATTGTATAAGCGCTATACAAATAAAGGTGAATTGAATTGAATTGAATTGAATTATCCTCATGCTGCAGTCTGTTTAACTGTTTTCTCCCTAGTGAAGTGTTCAGTTTCTTTACTTACAAAGTCCACCATGTAATAGCAAATGTGCCATGGCGCGATGCAACTGACTCTTAAGGGAATGGGAGATGAGACTCTGATTGGTTTATGCTCAAAAACACACCCATAACTCATTAAGAGAGTAAGCACAATCCTGTTAGAACATGCTCCGTGGCACAAACCATATTTCCCTGTCCTTAAAATAGCAAAAGTAGATTCGGACATGCCCTTAATGCTTTTGCGCCAAGCGCTTTAGACTTTGCACCTAGATCATTAAATAAAGCCCATAGGAGCATATTTTGAAGAAAGCTGAATACCTTTATCTCACTTCACAATTTCTTGCGGTGTGGGAATACATTTCCAAATAGACACATTAGTCGTCGATAACTCTGGTGTAATTTGAACGGGTGGTCTTAATTCACTTCCGTTGACTTGTTTTCAAAATATCTTCTTTTCTAGTTCAAAATGTAATCATAGAAAACCTAAATAAATAAATAATAAAATTGACTTAAAATATGCACTGTTTATGTATTATTTAGTGGTTCTTAAACCATCATGCCAGAATGAGTGTACTTCAAGGTGACACCTGCCTCAAATTGTAAAACTGGCTTTTAGTTGGCTTAATTTTATTACACAAAATTATTGAAACCCATTTGAATGTGTTTTTGATGGCTTTTAAAAGGTACTCACATTATAAGTAATCTTTCCAAAAACAGATGATTATAAATAAAACGATAAAATAATTACATGACTGATAATTGATTGCAATAATATGATAAGATTTCTGAAACAAGCAGGAGCAGCATTCGGCCGTTTGGTGGGTGAGATCATGGCTACACTTTTCCCCAATGGAATTCTGTTTGATGGGATTGTCTATCAAATCCTTCCTGGAGGCTATGCAGTGATAGGTCTGCAAATATTCTACCTTCTAGCTAATCCTTTACACCATTCTTTGTTTTAATTTTTTTGTTTTAAAATGTTATTCTTTTTATTTGCTTTCTCTTCATTTTAACAACATTTAACCCACATTTGTTTGTGTAGGGGCAGCAGCCATGACAGGAGCAGTCACTCATACTGTTTCAACCGCAGTGATCTGTTTCGAGCTGACAGGCCAAAATCTCACACATCCTACCCATGATGGTTGCAGTGATTCTCGCCAACATGGTAGCCCAGGGTCTACAGCCTTCTCTTTATGACTCCATCATTCAGGTCAAAAAGCTGCCATATCTTCCAGAGCTCAGCATTGGTCACATCAGGTACCATTAGCAGAGATCTGGAAACTGACATATTAAGATATAATATTGGATCTGAATTAGTGATAGTGGCTTTCACCTTCTTTCTCTTCAATCTATATCATTTTCTTTGGGGTTTATTTGATGATTTTGCTCTTTGTGTAAAAAATGGTATGAACAGACACTAATAGCCTTTTTGATATTTCTCTCTTGTTTTTCTATGACAGTAAATATAATATCTTTGTGGAGGACATCATGGTGAAGAAAATAAAGTTTCTGTCACCTCAGTCCACTTATAGAGAGCTGAAAGATCTCCTGGAGTCCTCGTCTCTTAAAACCATCCCGCTCATTGATTCCAAAGGTCCAGTGTTGGAAACAATCCACTTTCAATTCACTTATTTCATATTGCAAAGTTTATTTTCTATTAATTTCAGACTAGAATGTGTTTCTATTCAGTATGATGAAACAAAACATTGCGTGAAAAAGTATGAAATTCAAACATACACATTTTTTTTTTGCATTCATTGATACATATTTTGGGACATTATATAATAAAATTAAAGTCACATTACTGTAATTAGTACAAAAAAAATCTAGTTACATAAGAACGTTTATTGTGTGTGAGATGTTTAATGATAGTAGTCAAAATGTACATACTGTAAGTTAATTCTACATTATTATCCATTAACTATATTGTAATTTGGAGACATAGTCACAATAATTAGTCAAATTTCAACATAAATTACAAACCGTGAGAAATACACTACCAGACAAAAAGGGTATCAAGTCTTTTGTGCTGCCATTACATTACAAACCACAGAAGAGGGCAAATTTTTCAGCAGGATAGCACGCCTTCTCATAATTCAGCCTCCACATCAAAGTTCCTGAAAGCAAAAAAGGTGAAGATGATTCAGGATTGGCCACCCAGTTACCAGACATAAACAATATAAAGCATGTCTGAGTAACACGGAGGAGAAGGCATTGAAGATGAATCCAAAGAATCTTCTATATATCTCAGGAGCGCTATATTTGTTAAGACCACCCATTCAAATTACACCAGAGTTAGTCTAATGCGTCTTATTCGGAAAGGTATTCCCGCACCGCAAGAAATTGTACAGCTGGAATGCAAGACTTCTACACTGAAACAGTCGAAGCAAATGTGTCGAGCTTCCAAATTTCTCCTCAGTGACACCTAGTGGTAATTTTTAAGTATTTGCTCTGGAACAGCTTCAGCAAAGAAACAGGCAAATTGAGTTAAGCAAATTGAGGTAACCGTTACAGGTTGTAAAGGCCCATCTATTTTTCCTAGGACGGAACTAACAGCATGGGTGAAGTTAAATGCCTGTAAGCCTTTTAGCACATGTGAAAAGAAATATTTTTATTCATTAAGATTTATTTTAAATCTTGTTTCCAACTCCGAATTTTAATCTGACTTCCAATTTATAATAATTTTAGATTTATCTAATTCAAGCTGATTACCTTATAGGTTGTGATTCGGTCTAATTTAGATTGATTAACCTAATAAATCCTTATTCTAAGTAATGGTTTCATCATTTACCCGAAGTCGCTTAGAGTCAGTATGCTGGCCAGTTACATCTGCCTCACGGACACATCCTCGCCAGGTCCGAGTCTTAGCCGATAAGCTAATTTCCTTTAAGTAATAATAGGCCCCATGCTTGCTCATACTTAAAGGAAGTTTGTTTTTAGCCCCCTAGATTAATTATACTAAGTCAGTGATTGTCAGAAATCATCAGGTCTCTAATGCTGTGCCCATGCTCCATCCATTGATCTGAATGTATGACAAATCCTGGTCGTAGGCTGCGGAAAACATCAGCCTAAACAATCTACTAGATTTAAAATGATTTCAGGAGATATTAGAGTTAAACAAGATTTTACAATTTATTTGTCAGGCAAAGATTTTCTATTCCAATTCACATAATTAAACAAAATAAGGTTCTCTTACAAGGTTCTTATAACGTGTTTGGTTGACATCCAAATGAACACTTTGTGAATAAATATGTCTTTTTTTTTGTCATAAAAAAAAGTAACAGTATTAAAATACATCAAGTCATAATTTCTGAGTCTATGTACAGCTTTTAACCAAACTTTAATTTTTCAGCACAGTTAGTCAAACAGGAGATTTGCCAGGCCTCGAAACATTTCTAAAAATGAAAGATGCTTTGAATTGCATTAGTCAGGTGACCCGGGTGGTTTCAAAACACTGTAGTCATGTGACCTGGGTATTTCGAATCTCCTTAGTCACATGACCTGTGTGTTTCGAATCAGGCTTCGGTGGCAGTGTTTGGAAAAAACTTGGACTTTGGGATATCGACCACTGTCAAAAACATTAGTTTCCACGTCAGCCATCCCTACTCAGAGGCTATTATGGTATTACTGTATGTGTTGTTAGCTGCTGATTCAGTACTGAGCTCTGCAACTATCATGTATGACAGAATGTGACCAACCACCCATCATGAATTACTGAAAATGCTTCTTAAAATGTCCTGGAACATAATTTTTTTTAAAAGAATGGGAAACCTGCTAATAGTGTTTATTTAATCTTTTGTCCTCTGACAAAAATTCAATTGCTGAAACAATATCAATTTCCTCCCCATGCACAGAAACGATGATTCTGTTGGGGTTCCATTGAAAGATGGTGAACTTCAGGCTGCCCTTGATTGGTGGCTGTCGGCTGAGAGGCGGGTTTATAACCGAGGTGGGGGATGGCCAGCCTAGTGTCTGAGGGCAGCTGGGAGTCCTTTATCTTTGGTGGATGAGGAGGTTGGAGAAGAGAATGGAGACAAGGTTAGTACATCTCTAAATGTATTCACACACACACACACACACACCACACACACACACACGCATCACACACACACACACCACACACACGCACACACACACACACACACACACGCACGCACACACACCACACACACACACACATCGTTGTTTGTAGACTTGTTCTCATTTTTTGTTTTGCTCAGGGGTTTATGTGAAATTCTATGATTTCACAGCATAAGCTAAGATCTATATGACAAATATATGTTCTCTACTGAGAATGAAGCAAATTATATACATCATTTTGTACTTCTCTCAGACTTTTATTGAAATTATTTACAGGGTAACCCGGGTCTCTGAAGAGTGTAATGGCCCACTAGGGTCATCTAAAACCACAGACATCTCCCACTAATCAACACGACATCTGGTGAGTTTATATGTACATTGGTACTTGGCACCAAGTTGTTAAAGGGCACCTATTATGAAAATCAACTCGTGGAAGCTGTTTGGACAGAACTGTCTGTAGGTACAGTGTGTCCACAGGCATATTGGAGTGAGTATAAACACAAGTCACTTTTTTAAAAATTTTCCTTTAAAATAGGATCCAAATCCCTCCTGTTTGAGGCCGACCGCAACGTGACGTAGGGAGTGCAGTGTTTCCCCTGCCACCGAATTGATTGACAGTTGTGTATTAACATGTCTCTATAGTAATATGTATAAACTATATCCACAGACAGGACTGTGATCGTCTGCACCTCAGTAATGAGTTTTACAAGTTTAAAATTTTTTTAAAAACAGTGCCATGTTTGTAATAAAGTCAGTAAAATCGAAAGGTAATTCATTACCACAGCCGCATGTCGGTACAATTATAAAAGATGAGAATTCAATCTCGGTTTGTGGGTAATAAATCAAGTTTATTTTGTACATTTAACATAACCAATATCTATACAGCAGTGTATGTTAACAAGTATCCTGTCACATTTGCCGTGCAAAATCAGTGCAAAGTTAAATGCATCAATGGAGATCAATAAAATTGGTGCCCTTTAAAGTTTCTAGATAATCTGCATCCAAATCTATAACAACTCAACATAGAATGTATTCACACAACCAGTTCTAGCTTATTCTTACCAGCCAAATGTTTACCATTAGAGGATTGAAATATTTTACTGGGTTGTTTAGGCTTATTTATTAGTACTTTCAATCTTAACAGGAGCCTTACAGACCATGAGGAGGACACTTCAACGTCTTTTCTCTTCATCTTCCTCATCAGGGCAGACTAAGCCAGAGGTGTGTGCTTTAACATTATTGTCACTTAAACATAGTAGAACAGCACAAATTAGAGATGTGTCATATTTTGAAGATAAGGGTGGCGTTAATATGAGAGAATGATTTTGAAGCAGTGAATTGGAATAAATAGGACTTCTGTTTGTCAAAATTGTATCTCTAATTTTATAGATAAGCACAGTGGTATATACTAATGTGGTGGAATTATTTTAATGCTATTGAGGTTTAATGGATTTAATTCGTCATACTAGGTTGTACACGCAGATAAAATGTTTTTTTTTTACATTTCTGTGTGGAGTTTGCATGTTCTCACTGTGTTCGTGTGGATTTCCTTCGGGTGCTCTGGTTTCCCCCACAGTCCAAAGGCATGCAATATAGGTGAATTGGATTATATTGAACTAAATTGGTTATATTGTATGAGGTGTGTTTAAATGAAATAGGTGTCCCCAGTTCTGGGTTGCCGCTGGAAGGGCTTCCACTGCATAAAACATATGCCAGAGTGGTTGGTGGTTCATTCCACTGTGGTGACTCCTGATAAGGGAGGACTAAGCTGAAAGAAAATTAATAAATGAATGTCCATTCGTCAAAATCAGGAAAGTCACTTCTATGGGTTAATTTTTAAGATATAAACTCACACTGTGAGATGCAGAGTTGTCATTGTGAGAAATAAAGATGCAGTTACTCAGTTCAATTCAATTCAAATTTATTTGTATAGCGCTTTTCACAGTCATTTTCTTTCCAAAGTTGGCCTGTTTTATTTCTCTTCAGGTCATTGGCTTTCTGGTGATATCCCCAAAGTTGAAATTTTCGACATATAATTTTCCTTTCCCCCTCAGGGAACGAGGGTTACATAGTAACCATTTCATTATGCAGTCAGATGAGTCCAGGTTCACCCTGTTCCAGAGTGATGAGTGCGTTGGAGTAAGACAATTGTTTAATGAAGGGATGCACCCACCATGCCTTGCCTAGCCTAGTGCCTAGCTACAGTACCATACCAGCTTGTTTTGGGCAGTTCTAAGATTTGGCTATGCTGAAGATGGTCAGGTCTAGATTGAACAACATTATGTGCCAAAAAAAATAGGTGAACTGACTACTTGAATATGCTGAATGGCCAGATCATTCCATCAATGAATTGTGAGAGTGACGAGACATTGGTTTTGCCTCCACCAACTCTCCCATGATCAATACAGGATCTAATTAATAATTTAATTCAATTATGGATGGGAATAACTGTTGTGACATTGCAGAAATATATCAAAACAATGTTACAGTGAATGACAAAAAAATAAGATGTTCTCACCACAGTAGACATTTTGCGCTTCATAATTTAAAAAATAAAAAATAAAGTGCACACACACAAAATAAAAACTATTAAAAACGGGATCATGTAATGTATCTGCCTAGCCAGTTACCTAGTTGCTTTAAATGATAGATATTTCATTTTAATTTTATCTCTTACCAGCAGAGAGGTGGCATTAAACATAATATATTTTTGGATTTGTTTTGGAGTTTCCACTGTGAATTATGGAATTATCCTTCTAAAATTCACATATTACTTCTGACTCTTTAACTCTGTGCTTTTCTCTTTGTAGAGTCCTGCAGCTCCACCTGTAGTTGATAACATGACTCCTGAAGAGGTAGAGTGATGAACTGATTTATTTCCACTGCAGTTCAGACAGACACACAGACATTAGCACATAAAACGTTTTGTTGTCAATCACTCGCAGTGACTTCATGACCCTGATTATGTTGTATTTGGGGTGTTCAGATCAAATGTCACAGACCCAGCAAGGCTTGAACCAGCGACTTTCTTGCTGTGAGGTGACAGCGCTACCCACTATGCCACCGCGTTGCTGCATCAAATATTATAAATAATATTTATATTACAATAGTTATTCTGCTATTGTATTATATGCATTATTATGTATTATATAATGATTATTATGCTATTGTATAATAATATACGATTATACAAGTAATTATTATAAATACACTATGACTAGCCGAGTTTTGAGATCTACTGTTCTGTGTAAAAGATTTTGGCCCAATAAGTAATACTTTTGTTTTGTCTGAATTTAAGAGAAGAAAATTGTTGGTCATCCAGTCTATAACATCTTTAATAAACACAGTTAGCTTAGACAGTTCAGATTTCTCATCAGATTTTGTTGAAATATGTATCTGAGTATCATCTGAATAGCAGTGAAAGCTGATCCCGTGTCTTCTAATAATGTCTCCCAGGAGTAGCATGTTTATTGTAAACAGCAAAGGGCCTAAAATTGATCCTTGAGGAACCCCATACTTTACTGGCCTGACTTGTGCAAGCTGTCTATTAATATTTACAAATTGTTAACAGTCAGTTAAGTATGACTTAAACCATTGTAGAGCCTGTCCGTGGACACCTGTAAAATTTAAGCAATCTATGAGGATATCAGGGTCGATAGTGTCAAATGTAGCACTGAGATCAAGTAAAACTAGTAACAAGATGCAGCCTCAGTTTCTGTACTGTGATGAGGCCTGAAACTGAAAGACTTCAAAAACTATTGTTAATTTGTAGAAAGGCACATCATCGGGCAGAAACAACTTTTTCTAGTATTTTAGATGCAAATGGAAAATTTTAAATAGGACTATAATTAGCTGGTGTGATCCAGTTGTGATTTCCTAATAATAGGCCTAATAACAGCTAGCTTGAACGGGTTTGGAACATGACCTAAAGATAAAGAAGAGTTGATAACTTTAAGAAGAGGTTCTCCTACTATAGGTAGCAACTCAGTAATTCCAACTGTAGTTTTGTTGGAATTGGGTCTAAATACCTTGTGGCTGGTTTAGACATATTTATATCTAAAATGTGTATTATATGTATTACCTAACTCTCCTGTCCTATGATTTAGAAGCACTGTAGATTATTTTGATTTAGTGGAATGTTTAATGAATCTGAAGGCAGTGCAGAAAGTTTATCATTGACTTTCTGTCTGAAACATTCTATTTCGTCACAAAAAAAAATCATGACGTCATCACTACTAATTTGCGGTGTTACATTTTGTTCCAAAGACGACCAATTATTTGTTAATTTTGCAATGGCGTTAAATAAGAATCTAGGATTGCGCTGGCTATTATTTATCCATTTGCAGAGATGCTCAGTCCTGGAGGATTTAGAGCCTTCCTATAGCTGGACATACTATCTTTGTGCGTAATTCTAAATATCTCTATTTTAGTTTTTTCCACTTACGTTCAAGGGTACGAATTGCTGTTTTGAGATCGTGAGTATGATTGTTTACCATGGTGTAGTTTTATTCTCTCTAGCTTTTTTAATTTGATGGATGCCTCAGTATTTAGTATGTTTTGGAGATAGCATCCATACGTCTAGTTACTACATCAAGGTCACTTGCGTTGTGGGTGCATTTAGAAATAAAGATAGATCAGTTAAGTTATTCGTAAATTTGTCTTTAGTGGAGGGGATGATAGTTATACCAGGGCAATTTATCTGCGCAGATCTGCTAATTTCAGGTAATTACAGCTTAAATAGTAAGAGGTAGTTATCTGTTATATCATCACTTTGTGGTATAATGTCTACATCAATGACCTCAATTCAATGAGACAAATTTAGATCTAATGTATGCTTTAAGTGATGGGCTGGACCAACAACATTTTGCTTTATCCCAAGTGATTGTAATAAATCTTTAAACGCGATGTATCATTAGTGTCATCTATGTAGATGTTGAAATCTCCTACAATTAGTATTTTTTTAGATTTAACTAGAAAGTGTCCGTGGGGTCTATATACAGTGATTAAAGCGAAATCTGGAAATGTGATCCGACAGGAGTTCAGTTCCAGCTCTACTGGGGTGCAGACCATTAGCACAGAAGAGCCTAGAAAGTTCAGAGAAAACATTCCAGCTATTAGCAAAATGTAACTTCTGTTCCGCAGTGGGAGGGGAACTTCAATGCTATGTGGAAAAACTTCCACTATGGGGATTTCACCAGAAAGCCAATCATCTGAAAGAGTAATAAATGGGCCAATGAAATGTGGGTCAGTGTACACAGTGGCAGCAATTACAATAATTTGTATATAAAGATGCCAGCCACGCAAAGCTAAGTACTCTGTTCACTTTCAGAGCCTCAGGGTACTGAGAGAGTCTTCAGTTTCTCCAACATACTTCGAGAAAGAGAGAGAGAGAGAGAGAGAGAGAGAGGAGAGAGAGTGAACGAGAAAGCTACCGGTGTTCGACAGGCTTTTTCCTCCCGATTGCAGAGTGTGTGACAACCCAGTGGACAGACGGTAGAGCTGGGTCCATTCTCCCATCCCTGGGTGTTCTCTGGTCCGGTTCTTCTAAGTGATTTGTATAAGAGCAAGTTTCCTAAAAGAGCAATGCAGTTGTGCAGCGCGTGTTTTTCTGGACGTCGTTCTGACCATGTGTTTCTGGATGCGGTGGTTTCCTGTCCTCGGATGATGGGCACGAGCACTGTATTGCATGTCTGGGGGTCCAGCATGCTACTGCGGTGCTTGTGGGCAGTGCATGCCGTCACTGCAATGGCATGTCTGTTGAACAACTAAGATAGTGGCTCACTCTTACAAAAGGGCGAACCCCCCTGTTGTCCCCGCAAGTCTGTTGTCACTCTGGCAGATCTGAGGGTTCGCCCTCAGGCTCGCGGACCTCCTACTCCTTAGTGTGCTTTGGCCATGGCTTTCCTGGGCTGCTTCAGCTGTGGGTCTGAAGATGGTATATCTCCCAGCCTCATTGCCACACAGATTTGATGGATGTTACGTGGAGGCTAAGAAGAAGGACAAGCCTCTAAGCCTCCCGTCCCCTTCTTCCAGAAGTGCACAGTGAGCTCACGCAGTCCTTGGTGGGCACCTTTCTCTGCCCAATCTGCATGTGCTTCTGCTCTCACAACCCTGACAGTGGAGCAGGCAGGGGGCACGAGGCGATTCCCCAGATTGAGCATACCATTACGGTCAATCTATGCCGGGTGGTGCCTCTTCCTGGTGCGATCAGCCCCGTCTCCCGTCCAAGGCGTGCAGGTTATGTGTATCCCTTGGGCCAGAGCCTCCACTGCCGCAGGCCAGGCTGCTACTTGCCCTACATGCAATGGCCATGTATCAGTGCTACCAAGCGCAGGCATTTGCCAAGCTGTACGAGGGTGGTTCTGAACCAGGCTTGATGGATAAGCTCCGCACCGCAAATGACTATGCTCTGCGTACTACCAAGTCGGCTGTGCATGCCCTGGGAAGGACGATGGCTAACACACTAGTGACTAAACTGGCTGATATGCATGACATTCACAAGGTTCACTTTCTTAACGCACCCAATATACCAGACTGGCCTGTTCAGCGAACACCGTCGGTGAATTCACATAGGAATTCACTGCAGTGAAAGAGCAGTCGAGTGCGATGGGTGAAGTCATCTATTGGCAGGCTTGTAAGACCGCTCCCCCCACCGAACCATCCACCTCAGCTGCTCCTCGCTGAGGGCGCCTGCCTGCAGCTTCAAGATTCCACCAAATTCTCAATGAAAGAGCATTTTCCCCCTTCTCCAATGTGCCTTCCAGCTCGCAGGATCAGTGCACCTCGCCAGTGGCTCTGAGTGTGTTAGAGAACAGTCTCCCTTCTCACACACTTCCAGTATCCTCTCAGGGGCCCCTGGGAGGATAGTGAGAGCAATCTCCTGCCTCCTGCTCTTCTGCGGGACCCCATCGCTCCCCGGCAGAGACCTCCCACTCCGTGCATCCCCCACCGTTGGTGCGTCAACGATCGTGTCAATGAGCCACTTGCGCAAGCTTTGCCAGCCTGGTTAACGCTGCCCAGCCCGTTACAATGGTTTCATTCGCACGATCAGACTCGTCTACGCAATTCAGTTCGCCAAATGGCCTACCAAGTTCACAGCCGTGTATTTCACCAGGGTGAGCTCTGGTGTCCACCCCTGACTTGCGTGAGATGATTCCTGTCCTGCTGGTGAAGGATGCAGCTGAGCCAATCTCTTCAGCACAGATGAGGAGGCGGGTTTTACAGCCTATACTTCATCATGCCCAAAAGGAGCAGTGGGCGTCCTTAAGATTGGTTTGCAGCAACAGACCTGAAGGGCACGTACTTTCATGTCTACATTCTTCCACACCACTGCAGTTTCTGCAGTTTGCACTCGAAGGTTGAGCTTGGCAGTACAAAGTTTTCCCCTTGGGCTCTCTCTGTCTCCACTAGTTTTCACCAAGCTCGTGGAGGGTTTCCTAGCACCCCTTTGGCTCGCAGACATCCGCAAACTCAATTATCTCGACGACTGGCTGATTTTTAGCTCACTCGCGGGATTGATTGATTATGCACAGGGACAGGTTACTCCGACACCTCGACCTATTGGGGTTTCGAGTCATAATTTCAGTGAGACCACAGTTTTCCTTTCAAACTCTCTCAAAAAGGTCAGCATCAGCTCGGTGCGCTCTCAGGAAAAGCGTGCCGTCATGGTGATCAAGTCCAGCTCCAACCCAAGAAACAGATGCTCTGCACAGGGGCCAGCCTGCTCTTTTCTTGACTTGGAGCTGGACTCGATCACCATGATGGCGCGCCTCCCCTGAGAGCGCGCCGAGCTGATGCTGACCTGTCTGAGAGAGTTTGACAGGAAAACTGTGGTCTCACTAAAATTATTTCTGAGGCTTCTGGGGCATATGGTATCCGCAGCTACTGTAATACCACTCGGGTTGCCTCCACATGAGTCGGCTTCAGCATTGGCTTCATGATCAGGTCCCCAGACACACATGGCACGCAGGCATGCACCGGGCACTGTCACTCCGTGCCTTCAGCCCTTGGTCATACCTTGCATTTCTACAGGCCGGAGTGGCCCTAGAACAAGTGTCCTAACATGTTGTTGTCTCGATGGATGCGTCCAGCATGGACTGGGGGGTCATGTGTTACGGGTATGCAGTTGCGGGTCCGTGGAAAGGAACCTGGTTGCATTGGCATATCAATTGCCTGAATCTGTTGGCAGTGTATCTCGCTCTTTGCAGCTGATGCACTATTACAGCAGCTTCCACGCTCTGAAGAATAGAGGCTCCACCCTGAGTCTCTACAGCTGATATGGGCGCGCTTCAGATAAGCTCAGGTCGATCTGTTTGTTTCCTCAGAGAGCACCCATTGCCAGTGTTTTTTTTTTCGTGACCGAAAAAATTTGGGCATGCGCAAATACGCATTTCACCCAGTGAGCCTACTCACACAGATACTGTGCAAAGTCAGGGAGGACGAGGATCAGGTCTTGCTAGTTGCACCCCTCTGGCCCAACCAGACCTGGATATCAGAACTCTCTCTCTGTCCTTGTGATGGCCCCTCCCTGGCAGATCCCCTTAAGAAAAGGACCTTCTTTCTCAGAAACAGGGCACCATCCGGCACCCACGCCATATCTCTGGAGCCTCCACATGTGGTCCATAGATTGAGCAAGGAAGACTTAGGTGACCTACCGGCTGCAGTGGTTAACACCATCACTCAGGCTAGAGCACCATCTACGAGGCATGCCTACGCCCTAAAGTGGAGTCTTATTTACCGAATGGTGTGCTTCTCTCCGAGAAGACCCTCGGACTTGCCAGATATGCTGCTGGATATGGTGCTTTCTTTTCTTCAGGATAGGCTGGAGCGGAGGCTGTCACCCTCCACACTTAAGGTTACTTTGCTGCCATTTCCATTCATCATGACGCGGTGGATGGTTGCACCGTGGGAAGGCATAATCTCATCATCCGGTTCCTTAGAGGCGCGAGGCAAATAAATTACCCCGCCCCCCTCTCATGCCCTCTTGGTATCTCTCTCTAGTGCTTACGAGCCTACTCAGAGATCCGTTTGAACCGCTTGAACCACCCAGTACGCTTGAGATTTCTTTCCTTGAAGACAGCTCTGCTGTCGTGTTCTCTCTAACACACAGATAAGTGCGCTTTTTTCACTCTGTACAGTTAAGTTCCCCATTTGGCAAACCCTACCGAGTTCCTCCGAGGCCCCCAGCACCTGACTCAGTGGAGGAGGTCTGGCCCATTACGTGTTGACATGCCTGCTCGGTCAGCCTGTGTTCTGAATATAAGTGCCTGTTATGCACAATCCCACTTGCAATCCCATATGCTTCACTCAGCTACTTTGAACAGCAGGTGGCCTACTCAGCGTCCTCCCCATTCGGGACTATTATGCTTTCCCAACGTACTGTCGTATTAAAAAATTTCTTGAAGTTATCTAGGTGTACTTTTTATGATTCCCCAAAAATATAAATAAGTCTTCAAATGCTATGTTCCTTCACCACAGTTGGTTGCGCCTTAGCTGACAGCTGTAGTCGGCTCTTCAGCTAGAAAGGGTACTTTTGCATTGCATGGCGGGCATCTTTAAACACAAAATGATTGTAATTTCTGCCAGCTGTGTATGCTGACCAACCATTTCATTGGCCCGTTTTTTTGCTCTTTCAGATGATTGGCTTTCTGGCAAAAATCACCCATAGTGGAAGTTTTTCCACATAGCATTTCCGTTCCCCCCTCAGGAAACAAGGGTTACATAGTAATCATTTTGTTATTCATACCATGTTAATAGCCATTCATTCTGAGCAAAAACTCTACTGAACCTTTCAAGTCCGCGATGTTGTATGAGTGCATACATTGTTACCTCTAGCGAAAGCAGCACAGATGTGTCAAACGATGGAATTGCCAATGATTGCGACGTCAGATCTCGTCTTGTGGAGAGGGGCAAAGTAGTTTTCTGCAGGGATCTTGAACACTAGAGGCGGTGGCATAGGAGAGACCCTGCCCCGAGTTCTGGCTCACATCAGCCGCAGCCGCACCCAGTCGCTGCGGTGACCCAGTGCTGGAGTGAATGACATAACGGGCGTGATGCGTCCCCGGTGTGCTGGGCCAGGACATAGAAATAAACGGGGATGAGGTGGAAGGAGTGTTGAGATTGTACATCAGATGAGCGAACAGCAGCCCGGGAGATGTCAAGCAAGGCCCGTTGTACCCGTAGCTGTGCTCGTTACATCTTGAGGTCATGGATCTGTGCTTTCACTGCCTCCAGCTCCAGCTTTAACCCCTCCACTAATGCTTCTCCTGAACTCAAAGATAGACACACAAGAGATATTGTACAGGGTGAATAACGTCACTTGAGCATGCACAACCTATGAGACAAATAAGACATTAGGCAGTATGTTTAGCAGTATGAATAGTTTTATCCTATAAATACATATTTCTGAATTAAAAACAACAAAAACAACAGAAAAAACAGTTATTAAAGAAGCTCAAACATCAAACAAAATCAACTAGTGACAGCTCAATCAATGACACCCTAATCAGATAGACAGACAGACAGACAGACAGACAGACAGACAGACAGACAGACAGATAGATAGATAGATAGATAGATAGATAGATAGATAGATAGATAGATAGATAGATAGATAGATAGATAGATAGATAGATAGATAGATAGATAGATAGATAGAGATAGATAGACAGATAGATAGATAGATAGATTATAATTCATAGAAGAGGTGGTTTATTATTATTTTTATCCTTTTTGGGAGACTGACAGCTGAAGAGCTGTATTGTGTGTTTTATGTTCCATGTCTTAAGTTTTTATGGTATTGGTTACTTTTTTACTATATGTGATTCTTGTGTTGTATTATCCAATGAATGAGGACTCTTGACTGAAAAAACAAATCTATTTCTGTTAAATCCTCAGGGTCCTTTTGTGCATATTGCCAGTATATGTGCAGCAGTGCTGAGCAGGGTCATGTCAATCTTCACCGGTGTGTATGAGGTAAAAATCCCTGTGAGCTTGTTTGGTGTGTGTAGCAGAAGTGTGTGAGTTACTCTTCAGAAGCTGTTGACCTTATTACTGATCTTGGATAATGTTACCGCACATACATTCCCACTCCACACCATCAGGGGGGTGTTCATGCTTTTGAGAACTTTACTTGCAATAATATTAGGTTGCTTGCATGTACGCATGTGTGTAATGTTTAAGAACTTTAAGAAATTCTAAAGTAATACTAATTGCACATTCTTTTCCTTTCATTCCCTCTACTTGTCCCTGTCTCATTGTCTCTACCACCTCATTATTAATAGTGATGGGAATTTGGCATGTGTTTTGAATATGTGTCATGATGTTGTTTTAAACAACCACCCCCCCAAACAATCCCCCCCCCCCCAATTCACCCAGAATAGTGCCCATGTTCAGGAACTGCTGGTGTGTGCCTGTGCAGTAGGAGTGGCCACCTGTTTCGCTGCCCCCAGTGGGAGGCAAGTCATGCCGACTTATACCAAGCATGCACTGCATTTTACTATGTTCATCTCTTTTTATTGCATTTATGCTCAGTTAATGTGTGTAAGCTAGTATCTGAGTTTGCCATTTTAAATAAATCCAAACGATTGTTTATTCACCTAATCCTTTTGTTTTTTCCATTTTCCCTTCTCTTTATTAATTATTCCCTTTATTTCTCCCTCTATTGGACTCTGCTTTTTCCCGATTTTTTTTCTTGATCTTTTCTTCTATTTTATTTCCTCACATGCAATGTACCTGCTGACATTCTAATTGATTCTTCTCTTTACATTCCTTTGTCTTCCTCCCCTCAAACACACCCATTCTCCTGTTTGCTTTTACCTTAAACTCCCTCTTTCTCTCTCTTCTCTCTTGGTGTCAGTAGAACCCATATGGTTACTCAGACATACTGACAGTAGGATGTGCTGTTGGGGTGGGCTGCTGTTTTGGGACTTCCCCTTGGAGGTAAAAATCTCCCCTTCTTTCTCTTCCCATTGATTTTTTCTTCTGTCTCCTTCAGCTTGATGCCTGCCGAATAATTAACCTCATCAACACTTCACAGTTAAAAGCACCCATGTGTTATGAATTCATATGCTGTGCATGTTTTATGTATCTTAAACAGTGTGTATACTCAGAGGAGAGTGTGATAAAAGAGCATGATAAAACTTTCAAGTACTTTAGAGAGTGCATGCTGATTTCTAAATATGAGTGTGTCAATGGAAATTATTTTGAGTTTGTATACGTCTCCAAAGGAAAAAGAAATAGTATGATCTTAGATTCCATAAAGAAAAATAAAAACATTGATACGTTTGTTTCTCCCAAAAAAGTATTTTCCCACTATGATGATAATATTAACTACTGTTTTATTACTCACTTTTTTAGTTTCAGAAGTATTTTCCACTAGAGATTTTAGAATCTTCATTAAACATTTTAAAGGGCACCTATTTTACCCCTCTTTCAAGATTAAATATAAGTCTTTTGTGTCTCCAGAGTGGTTCTATAAAGTTTTTGCTCAAAATAGCCATCGTATTATTTAGAATAACTTTCTGAATATGGAAGATTTGATCTGTTAGAACACTGTAGCTGTTTTTGTTGCCTGTATCTTTAATGCAAATGAGCTGGTTCTTACCCATCATTCCCATGTGCGTGTCAGAGCCATAGAGATCTCTCTCTCTCTATTGCTCTGATGATTTAAAATAAATAAATAAATAAATAAATAAATAAATAAATAAATAAATAAATAGTGCATAACAAGAACAATAGCATACAAAAATTGAGGAATACAATACTTTTTTTTACATCAAAGGAACAAATCCATAAAGAATAAAAAAAAAAAAAAAAAAATCAAATTACAGGGGATATATAAAAGACATTTGCATAAGAAAATGATTCTAAAATTGCATACATCCTAATAGCTTTTATGTTTTTAATGTCTTTTAGGGTTTCTATATAATGCTTAAAATCAATTTTAAACAAATAAATGTTAAGTTTATCACTGGACTATTTTTGTTTGTGTACATAATACTTCCCATATATAATCAGTAAATTAATAAACAAATTTTGCTCCAAAGATTTATTATTATTATTATTATTATTATTATTCAGCATTAAGGGTAACGCATTACAAGTAACGTGAGTTACATAATAATATTACTTTTCTAAGTAACAAATTAAGTAACGTATTGAAATTGAAAATAAGAAAATAAGTGCATTAAAAATAAGTAATACTTTTTAAGTTACTATCTAAATACTTTTTTGATATATCTATATCTATCTATCTATCTATCTATCTATCTATCTATCTATCTATCTATCTATCTATCTATCTATCTATCTATCTATATAAGTATATATACACACATACATACAGTTGAAGTCAGAAATATTAGCCTCCCTTTAAATGTTTTTTTTTTTTTTTTTTTAATAATTTCCAAATGATCTTTAACAAAGCAAGGAAATGTTCACAGTATGTCTGATATTTTTCTTTTGTAGAAAATATTTTTTGTTTTATTTTGGCTAGAATAAAAGCAGTTTTTAATTAAAAAAAAAAACATTTTAAGGTCAAAATTATTAGCCCCTTTAAGCTATATATATTTTTGATAGTCGACAGAACAAACCATCGTTACAATAACTTGCCTTATTACCCTAACCTGCCTAGTTAACCTAATTAACCTAGTTAAGCCTTTAAATTCAATTCATCTTTATTTGTATAGCGGTTTTACAATGTAGATTGTGTCAAGCAGCTTAACATAGAAGATTAAAGTAAATTTAAACTGTGTCAGTCCAGTTTTCAGAGTTTACGTACAGTTTAGTTCAGTTTAGTGTGATTGAATTTTCACTGCTGAAACTCCAAACACAGAAGAGAAAATCCATCGATGCGCAGCTCCACAAGTCCCGAACATGCAAATATCATGCTCTCCACTTTTCCATAACCACTGACGCAGCTGCTCAGGATACAGCCTTGTCCAGGATTATGGAAACCTCTGGAATATAAAAACAGACTAATAGAAGCACAGATGCCGTTCAAGTTATGTCTTTTGGGAAGTGTTCCCGGCAAGTGTCCCCTGTCACTTAAGCTGTATATAAGTATCTTGAAAAATAACTAGTCAAATATTATTTACTGTCATCATGGCAAAGATAAAACTAAATCACTTATTAGAAGTGAGTCATAAAACTATTATGCTTAGAAAAATCTTCTCTCCGTTAAACGGAAATTCAGGAAAATAATGAACAGGGCGGCTAATAATTCAAGGCGGCTAATAATTCAGATTCCAACTGTATATACGCAGATGTATAGCTCTGGGGTCAGGAAGTTCTTCGATAACATTATTTAACATAAAAAAAATGTACGTGTTTTTTTAAAGATAAATATAGGTGTAGGTTATACAGCGTGTATTTATTTGCAGAGCTCCTCTATTAAACAAAGAAAGAAAAAAAAAACAAGTTCTTAAAGAGATCAAACCTCAGCCAGGTAGTGAAAAGTAACTTTAATGGTTCTTACCATTAAAAAGTAACTAAGTAACGCAACTATTTTTTTTTTGAGGGGGGGGGGGTAACTCAATATTGTAATACATTACTTTCAAAAGTAACTTTCCCCAAACCTGTTATTATTATTATTATTATTATTATTATTATTATTATTATTATTATTATTATTATTATTATTATTATTATTATTATTATTATATGTCAAAAAAATATCTTTACAAGAAAAGTTAAATATAAGATATTCAACATCAAACCAAAAAACTGTTGTTTTTTTTTATCTTTCTTTAATTCACAAAAAGTGCATACAGATTCCATGTCTCTAAAAAGATTTTACCAACTTGTTTCACTGGAAAAATTAAATGAATTTGTTTATATGTCACTTCTTTAACTTTATTGGTAAGACAGTATTTACTAGGTCAATTCCAAACTTTTTTTCATTTAATCTGCTCAAATAAGGAATTCCAAAAAGGTTTGCATTTAGGCAACAATTTCGTTCAAAAAACCTTTTTTTTAAACTATTGCACTGATGTGTGTAGCCTTCATCTGCTGTGTCTCACGTAGATAAACAGCACAGTGAGAGACAAGAATGAAGCAAATCTCCCTTACTACAGTAAGAACATTCCCAAATGGTTATTTGACGTATTTGCTGTGGAGTTAATTCAAGCCTTTCTGCAACAATGAGTCACACACAATGTCGTTACAAAGTTTTCGCACATATACCCTGCTGTATAGATATCCGTTATGTTAATGTACAAAATAAACCTGATTTAAGTCCACAAACTGGGATTGAAGCATATTCTTTTATAATTATATTGACATGCGGCTCCAGGTGATAAATTACAAAGCAATTTTACAGACTTTTCTTTATTACAAACATCCACTGTTTTTTTTTTTTTATTAAACTTATAAAACTCATTGTTGAGGTGCAGATGATCCCAGAGAGCTAAACAGATCTTTTAATCCCAGTTGCTTTGTGCAAGTCCTATCTTGTTGATATCATTATACGCATCATCATACGTATCATATGTGCCCTTTAAAACTTTAACTAAATGAGCCAGCTGTTTGAAAGTATTTGAAAATCTGACAAAAATGCAAATGTGACTGCTGTAATGAGAGAATGAAAGAAATACAATCCCATTAGACTTAAAGGTCTATTTCTTTAATGTAAGGTCTATTACTGTTAATGGTGGTTTGTTTGTGCATACTGTCATTCCAGTTTATTTATTAAGTATTTACTCTTGTTACCATTTTCCTATTTTCAACTGTGTTTTCTCTCTAATTTGCTTTCTAAGCGTTAACTTTCTGTTTTTAATCTTTTTTATTCATGCTTTCTCTGTCTCTCAGGTGTGTTGTTCAGTATTGAGGTCACATCGACTTACTTCGCTGTGAGGAATTACTGGAGAGGATATTTTGCTGCAACATTCAGTGCCTTTATATTCCGAGTACTGTCAGTGTGGAACAAAGACTCTGGTGAGACACACATACGCACACGCAGGCAGATATAATAATGATTAATACATGAATTTCACAATATATGTCAAGCTGTCCACTGCTGACTGGTCTTTATAAATGAAACACATTTGATAGACCAAGTTGTTCCAAATATGCTGATGTAAAATCCTACAGCACTGGGTGTATTTTGTATATTTCAGACATACTGTCAGTCTGTATATTAGTTGTGGGAATTTTTAGTATCTCTTTTTGCAGGTTACATCATTAAAACAGTGGAGGAATGAGTCTTTTTATTTAGCAGTGAAACTCTACTGCTGTGTGTTCAGGGTTCCCATGGACTGTTTGATGTATGTAAAAGTTCAAAGAGGCAGTGTGCTGGGTGTGAGGGGTCCAGAGTGATTTTAGGGCTGCCAAAATCACTCTGGACCCCTCACACCCAGCACACTGCCTCTTTGAACTTTTACTTTCTGGTCGACGCTACAGAGCACTGCGCACCAGAACAGCCCGACACAGAAACAGTTTCTTCCCTCAGGCAATCCATCTCATGAACACTTGATGATAATAATTGTGGAACCAACATCACTACTGCTATACACTTTTATACACGTATACACTTATTTAACAACACACTTTACATGCCAATTTGCACATAACAGCTGCACATATAACATTGTATATAGTAATAAACACGTACATACACTTGTCAATTTGTATATTTGCATTCACTACTTACTTGTATTTTTTTTAAAGAGCCCATATTATACATGAAATAGGGTCATATTTAGGTTGTAAGGGTCTCCAACAACAGTCTAATATGCATGCAAGGTCAAAAAACACTTTGATGGTCTTATAATCTGCATTTATTTTTACCTAATTATCCCAGCGAATCCCATATGAATCGTTCAGCGATTCATTTGTTCCCAAACCCCTCCTCAGCGCGAAGCTAATCTGCGCTGATTGGACCGATGACAGCCTGCTGCGATTGGTCGACACGGACAAGGCTTCAGCGCGAGAGTGAAATGCCCAGCTGCTAATCTACAATATAAAAGTAGTCACAGTGCATACACGCTTCATAGTGGATTTTGGCTGCCAGTGGGTGAATGTAAACACAGACGATGGACTAGAAAATACTGACGACTAACTATTTTATTGAGCAAAAAGTCCAAGAACTGGCGAGGAGGTCACAGTCTTCTTGCTCTTTTCACACACACACACACACACACGCACACACACACACACACACACACACACACACACACAGGGCCTGCGCGTCCATAGAGGACCGGCTGAATAGAGAGGGCGCGGCGCGGCGCTCAGTTATATCCGCGAATACCCGTGCGTTACACACACAAGGAGACACACACACACAGAGGGCCGGCGCGTCCATAGAGGAGCGGCAGAATAGAGAGGGCGCGGCGCGGCGCTCAGTTATATCCGCGAATACCTGTGCGTTACACACACGAGGAGACACAGACACACACACACACAGGGCCGGCGCGTCCATAGAGGAGCGGCGCTCAGTTATATCCGCGAATACCCGTGCGTTACACACACGAGGAGACAATAATATTGAGCTGAAATATTTTGAAACTTGAGCGTTGCATGTGTGTAAACAGCTGACGATCCGTAATCAAAGCGGCACGCGTCGCGTTTTCAACGTGGCTTTACACGCGATATGAGAATATAAAGAGTTAACCTGATACAGCACACGCAGTTACAAGTAACAAAACACAACTAAATACATAATTTGCAAGCTAGAGTAAACGAGGCAATAATTTTAATCGCACTTACTTACACTTGTGAAATGGGGGTAGAAACTGATCCATGATGCATTGATCCATGTTCTGACAGTCTATACTGATCCTTCCTTTAACAAACTGAAGAAGTCTTCTTTGAAAGCATATAGTTTTCAGAAGCACTCAGAACTGCTCAAGGCTGGGCTATATTGCTGATGTTTCATTTCATCTTTGATTAGACTGTCCATAATATCCATCTGCACAGCGTGACTTCATTCGACCGGTGTCTGTGTGTGTCTCTGTGTGTGTGTGAGACTTTTTTTTCTGTTAGTGGGCGGGGCCGCAGGTTTCAAATCTCCCGGGCTTGCGCGCCCAACTACTTGTGTTTCGTAGCTGCGTCATCGCGAAACACCTAATGACTCGTTATCAAGACGACTCGTTTGAAGCACTATGAGTCGACTCTTTTATAGATGAATCAATAGTTTGAAACACTGTACACTTACAGATTTAAGCCTTAGCTGGATATTTCACTTCACTTAGAGCTGTGTGACACACTACATGGAAGGGCATTTTCAAAAACCCATAATATGGGCTCTTTAATATATTTATTATCTGTTTTTTGTCCTGTCTCTGTAATGCTGTTGCTCTGTCACGAAAACAAATTCCTCGTATGTGTGAACATACCTGGCAATAAAGCTCTTTCTGATTCTGATTCTGATATCACTGTCTTCATGTTAATTAGTCTTTCATTCAGTCTTCATGTTTGAAATATCATGTTTGAATGTGTAGAACAACAGTGCTTTAATATGCATCAACATGACTGATACATCTGTTTTTTCCCCCACAGTCACAATAACAGCACTGTTTCGTACAAATTTCCGTATGGATTTTCCCTTCGACCTGCAGGAGCTGCCAGCTTTTGCAATAATCGGGTGTGTAGATTAGTGTGTGCCGACATGCATGAAAATTTATTATGCATATTACACCCATAACCAAAAACTTATGTAGCATTGTTTTGTTCTGTAGTTGATATGTTTCTAAATTTTGTGTGTGTGTGTGTGTGTGTGTGTGTGTGTGTGTGTGTGTTTGCGTGCGTGTGTGTGTGTGTGTGTGTGTGTGTAGGATCTCATGTGGGTTTCTAGGGGCGTTCTTTGTCTATCTGAACAGACAAGTTGTTCTGATCATGAGGAGGCCAACAGCTCTAACACGCTTTCTCACGAAACAGCAAGTCACCAATCACATAAACCTACATATATTGTATTATTAATAGTTTTAATTTTATTTAGTAATTCTGCAATTTTGCTTATATTCCAAATGGCATTAAAATTACATTTGTAACTTCACAAATCATGATAACTTACAGCAGTAATTTATTTTGCCTATGTGTGTTTGTTTGCTGTAGCCGTCTGATTTACCCTGGTGCCGTGACACTAATCATAGCTTCCTTCACATTTCCTCCTGGTTTTGGACAGTTCATGGCTGGAGAGGTGTGTATTCTCTTTCATGTGAAGTAAATCTAAAACAATATCTATAAAGAAAGTTTTAACAAGCATAACTAATTTAGAAGGCTTTTATTTTCTATAGAGTTTTATTTTTATTTTTATTTTGCAGGAGCCAGTTTTAAAAACATTTGAAAGGTACTGAATTATTTGGGTTTTAGGTGTACTCAATAAACCTTTCCAGTTTGTTCACCTAGTATTTTTTTTTCTACTGACGTTGAGTTTGTATACAATACTTTACTTTGAACTTGTATGTGTGTGTGTGTGTGTGTGTGTGTGTGTGTGTGTGTGTGTGTGTGTGTATATAGCCACACTATACAGTATTTATGTGATCTCTTATTTAGTTCATGTCTACCACAAATTGTATTTGGTCCTCTGCAATGACTCAATCCATAAATAATAAACTGTGAAAATGTCTGTTATTTAAAAAAAAAAGAAAACTGTAAAAATGCTGCAATATTTTTTTTTACCTGGTTACAGTTTTTTACATATATAGTTGAGGGTAAAATTATTAGACCTCCTGTATTCTTTTACAAATATTTTTCAAATTATATTTCAAAGCAGGGAAATTCAGACATTTTCAAAAAAGGACAGAATTTGTCTTATTTGTCTTATTTGTTTTGTTTTGGCTGAAAAAAAAGCAGCTTTAATTAATTTATATATTTCTTTAAAAGCATTTCAAGTTCAATATTATTAGCCCCATTAAGAAATATTGTTTTTCAATTTCAATTTGGTTTAATTAACCATAGTTAAGTTTTTAAATTGCACTTTAAGCTGAATATGAGTATCTTAAAGAATATCTAGTAAAATATTATGTTCTGTCATTATTGCATGATTTAACAGGACAGCTAATATGTTTGACTGACACAGTAGCAGTAGTCAATAATTAAAGTAAATCAAACCCTTTTGTCAAAGTTCTCTTACATTTTTAGATCAACTCCATTCTTGTTTTAGGATGATTTTATTTTCTTTGTTTTAATCAACTTCAAATGTTGATTACTGTATATGTAAATATTTAGGTGTGTGTCCTTATATGTACATTGTGTACGGAAAGTGTTCACACCCCCTTAAATCTTTCACTCTTTGTTATAGTGCAGCCATAAGATCATATTGCTAAAATCATTTAAGTTCCTTTTTTCCCTCATTAATGTACGAACAGCACCCCATATTGACAGAAAATTTTTGCAGATTTATTAAGAAAGAAAACAAGAAAAACTGAAATACCACATGATCCTAAGTATTTAGACACTTTGCTTAGTATTTAGCAGAAGTACCCTTTTGATCTTTAACAGCCATGAGTCTTTTTGGAAAAGATGCAACAAATTCCCTCCATGACAGTTTTTTTGTTATTTTGTTGACACTACTATGTTTTTTCTCATAGGTTATGTGCATACAGTTTAATATAACATCTAATGTTGATAATGTTTATTATAATGTTATTTTAGTGTCATGTGTTATGTTGGTGAGTAGTTATTTGAGTGCCTTCTACATATTAGTATGTTTTTCTTCTTGTGGAAAAGTTGTGATTTTCTCATCACCACCTGCTTTTTTGGTGTTATTTTCTGTGAATAACAAAGGTACAATGTAGATATTAATACTTTAGAAGGTTGGTATATTAACATAGATTAATGCAGTGCAATATGGTAGTTTACTGTAAATTTAGAAATATCAGTACCGTACATTAAACAGCACATTTGTGCTAATCATGGCTGCCACTTTTTTTACAGTATTTTTTTTTTACACAGCTGATGCCCAGAGAGTGCATTAATTCACTATTTGATAACTACACTTGGACAAAGATCTGGGGTTCACCAGTCCCTCCTGGATTAGGTCGATCTGCTGCCTGGCTTCACCCACAAGTCAGCGTCTTTGTCATCCTTCTCCTCTTCTTTGTCATGAAGGTGCTCATTTTTTACTACACACTATGAATAATTTATTAAGCATTAGCAAATAGTTAATTAATCATTTGTAATCACCTAAATAACCATTAGGCATTAACTCTACATTAATAGACATTAGTAAGCTGTTTATATAAAATTTGTAAGCACATGTATATACAGTACATTGTTAATGATTAATTTTTATTAGTAAATCATTGCATTATTTACAAAGCATACAGCATTTGTAGTTATTGTTATGAACTGCTTACTAATGTCTATTAATGTAGACTTAATGCTTTACAAATGTTAAAATAACTATTTGTTAATGCTTAACAAATGAGTCAGTGTACAGTTATTATAAAATGTAACTTTTGCTTTTCCTGTCTTGTTCACACATAGTTCTGGATGTCTGCAGTCTCTACAACAATGCCAGTTCCTTCTGGAGCTTTCATGCCTGTTTTTATATTGGGTCAGTCATACCTTTTTTCCATTTCATTTTATTTTTTGAAAAGTAGGAATTAATTTTAATCACTATATTGGTCACAATTAATTGGCAACTTAGTATTCTTACAAGAAATCTCTTTAAAGGCTTAGTTAAATCCAAACTAAAATTATATTATTAAAGGGGTAGTTCACCTAAAAATGATAATTCTGTCATTATTTGCTCACCTTTTACTTGTCAAACCTGTTTGAGTTTTTTTATTCTGTTGAACACAAAGGGCCCTATCATTCTCCCGGCACAATAAGGTGCAAGACGTGTTTGCCGCAATGTGTTGCTATTTTCAGACCAGCAAACAGTAATTTTCCCATTTTGCGCCTTGTTGTTTAAATAACAAATCTATTTGCGCCACAAATCCATTTGCACACACTCATAGGTGTGTCGGTCTAGAAAAGAGGTGTGTTAAGGTGCATTGTTGGCACATTGCTATTTTGAGGAACTAAAATAGACTGCAATAGACCAGCTGAAAGCAGGTGTAAAGTCCAGCACAGAGTGCATTAGTTGTGTGCCTTAAACGCTTACAAACTGCTTAATACACACAGGATGTACAGCAATATGCAAATATCTTTACAAATAAAAAAATAAAGTAATAAAGTATTACAAAATTATTATTTTCTACATAAATATAAAAACCACTGGCTCCATGCCTTCTTCATCTCAGGGGCTTTTTTTCAGTTTATTCATGACAATTTGCTTTTGTATAATATTATTAGTAGTAGTAGTATTTAATATATGCATATTTATATTTGTTTTTATTAAAAACAAGCTTTGATTGAACAAGCTTTGGAAACAAGATTTATCCACCTCTCAGGTTTTGGACCATATGGGGCATAGGACGTGTGTTTGGATATAACTTTTTTGACATCACTTTGTAAATATTGTTCATTTATTCATTTGCTGGAAATTTAAACAGAATTTAGATATAGTTTTGAAACAAATCTTTGTGCTTAACAAACAAAATTGAATAAGTATAATTGAATAAGGCTAATGGGTGTCTTCAGCGGAATGCGTACAACACTGTTTCCTTATCCACGAAAAAGAGAAAGATTCCGATTGGAGGAGGTTCGTTCTTTATCTTTTTATCTATTTATATTTTACCTTTTATGTGAAGCTGCTTTGACACAATCTACATTGTATAAGCGCTATACAAATAAAGGTGAATTGAATTGAATTGAATTGAATTTATCCTCATGCTGCAGTCTGTTTAACTGTTTTCTCCCTAGTGAAGTGTTCAGTTTCTTTACTTACAAAGTCCACCATGTAAATAGCAAATGTGCCATGGCGCGATGCAACTGACTCTTAAAGGGAATGGGAGATGAGACTCTGATTGGTTTATGCTCAAAAACACACCCATAACTCATTAAGAGAGTAAGCACAATCCTGTTAGAACATGCTCCGTGGCACAAACCATATTTCCCTGTCCTTAAAATAGCAAAAGTAGATTCGGACATGCCCTTAATGCTTTTGCGCCAAGCGCTTTAGACTTTGCACCTAGATCATTAAAATAAAGCCCATAGGAGCATATTTTGAAGAAAGCTGAATACCTTTATCTCACTTCACAATTTCTTGCGGTGTGGGAATACATTTCCAAATAAGACACATTAGTCGTCGATAACTCTGGTGTAATTTGAACGGGTGGTCTTAATTCACTTCCGTTGACTTGTTTTCAAAATATCTTCTTTTTCTAGTTCAAATGTAATCATAGAAAACTAAATAAATAAATAAATAAAATTGACTTAAAATATGCACTGTTTTATGTATTATTTAGTGGTTCTTAAACCATCATGCCAGAATGAGTGTACTTCAAGGTGACACCTGCCTCAAATTGTAAAACTGGCTTTTAGTTGGCTTAATTTTATTACACAAAATTATTGAAACCAATTTGAATGTGTTTTGATGGCTTTTAAAAGGTACTCACATTATAAAGTAATCTTTCCAAAAACAGATGATTATAAATAAAACGATAAAATAATTACATGACTGATAATTGATTGCAATAATATGATAAGATTTCTGAAACAAGCAGGAGCAGCATTCGGCCGTTTGGTGGGTGAGATCATGGCTACACTTTTCCCCAATGGAATTCTGTTTGATGGGATTGTCTATCAAATCCTTCCTGGAGGCTATGCAGTGATAGGTCTGCAAATATTCTACCTTCTAGCTAATCCTTTACACCATTCTTTTGTTTTTAATTTTTTTGTTTTAAAATGTTATTCTTTTTATTTGCTTTCTCTTTCATTTTAACAACATTTAACCCACATTTGTTTGTGTAGGGGCAGCAGCCATGACAGGAGCAGTCACTCATACTGTTTCAACAGCAGTGATCTGTTTCGAGCTGACAGGCCAAATCTCACACATCCTACCCATGATGGTTGCAGTGATTCTCGCCAACATGGTAGCCCAGGGTCTACAGCCTTCTCTTTATGACTCCATCATTCAGGTCAAAAAGCTGCCATATCTTCCAGAGCTCAGCATTGGTCACATCAGGTACCATTAGCAGAGATCTGGAAACTGACATATTAAGATATAATATTGGATCTGAATTAGTGATAGTGGCTTTCACCTTCTTTCTCTTCAATCTATATCATTTTCTTTGGGGTTTATTTGATGATTTTGCTCTTTGTGTAAAAAATGATGAACAGACACTAATAGCCTTTTGATATTTCTCTCTTGTTTTTCTATGACAGTAAATATAATATCTTTGTGGAGGACATCATGGTGAAGAAAATAAAGTTTCTGTCACCTCAGTCCACTTATAGAGAGCTGAAAGATCTCCTGGAGTCCTCGTCTCTTAAAACCATCCCGCTCATTGATTCCAAAGGTCAGTGTTGGAAACAATCCACTTTCAATTCACTTATTTCATATTGCAAAGTTTATTTTCTATTAATTTCAGACTAGAATGTGTTCTATTCAGTATGATGAAACAAAACATTGCGTGAAAAAGTATGAAAATTCAAACATACACATTTTTTTTTTGCATTCATTGATACATATTTTGGACATTATATAATAAAATTAAAGTCACATTTACTGTAATTAGTACAAAAAAAATCTAGTTACATAAGAACGTTTATTGTGTGTGAGATGTTTAATGATAAGTAGTCAAAATGTACATACTGTAAGTTAATTCTACATTATTATCCATTAACTATATTGTAATTTGGAGACATAGTCACAATAATTAGTCAAATTTCAACATAAATTACACCGTGAGAAATACACTACCAGACAAAAAGGTATCAAGTCTTTTGTGCTGCCCATTACATTACAAACCACAGAAGAGGGCAAATTTTTCAGCAGGATAGCACTCCTTCTCATAATTCAGCCTCCACATCAAAGTTCCTGAAAGCAAAAAAGGTGAAGATGATTCAGGATTGGCCAACCCAGTTACCAGACATAAACAATATAAAGCATGTCTGAGGTAACACGGAGGAGAAGGCATTGAAGATGAATCCAAAGAATCTTCTATATATCTCAGGAGCGCTATATTGTTAGACCACCCATTCAAATTACACCAGAGTTATCTAATGCGTCTTATTCGGAAATGTATTCCCGCACCGCAAGAAATTGTACAGCTGGAATGCAGACTTCTACACTGAAACAGTCGAAGCAAATGTGTCGAAGCTTCCAAATTTCTCCTCAGTGACACCTAGTGGTAATTTTTAATGTATTGCTCTGGAACAGCTTCAGCAAAGAAACAGCAAATTGAGTTAAGCAAATTGAGGTAACGTTACAGGTTGTAAAGGCCCATCTATTTTTCCTATGACGGAACTAACAGCATGGGTGAAGGTTAAATGCATGTAAGCCTTTTAGCACATGTGAAAAGAAATATTTTTATTCATTAAGATTTATTTTAATTTGTTTCCAACTCCGAATTTTAATCTGACTCCAATTTATAATAATTTTAGATTTATCTAATTCAAGCTGATTACCTTATAGGTTGTGATTCGGTCTAATTTAGATTGATTAACCTAATAAATCCTTATTCTCAAGTAATGGTTCATCATTTACCCGAAGTCGCTTAGAGTCAGTATGCTGGCCAGTTACATCTGCTCACGGACACATCCTCGCCAGTTCCGAGTCTTAGCCGATAAGCTAATTTCCTTTAAGTAATAATAGGCCCCATGCTTGCTCATACTTAAAGGAAGTTTGGTTTAGCCCCCTAGATTATATTATACTAAGTCAGTGATTGTCAGAAATCATCAGGTCTCTAATGCTGTGCCCATGCTCCATCCATTGATCCTGAATGTATGACAAATCCTGGTCGTAGGCTGCGGAAACATCAGCCTAAACAATCTACTAGATTTAAATGATTTCAGGAGATATTAGAGTTAAACAAGAATTTTACATTTATTTGTCAGGCAAAGATTTTCTATTCCAATTCACATAATTAAACAAAATAAGGTTCTCTTACAAGGTTCTTATAACGTGTTTGGTTGACATCCAAATGAACACTTTGTGAATAAATATGTCTTTTTTTTGTCATAAAAAAAGTAACAGTATTAAAATACATCAAGTCATAATTTCTGAGTCTATGTACAAGCTTTAACCAAACTTTAATTTTTCAGCACAGTTAGTCAAACGGAGATTTGCCAGGCCTCGAAACATTTCTAAAAATGACAGATGCTTTGAATTGCATTAGTCAGGTGACCCGGTGTTTCAAAACACTGTAGTCATGTGACCTGGGTATTTCGAATCTCCTTAGTCACATGACCTGTGTGTTTCGAATCATGCTTCGGTGCAGTGTTTGGAAAAACTTGGACTTTGGGATATCGACACTGTCAAAACATTAGTTTCACGTCAGCCATCCCTACTCAGAGGCTATTATGGTATTACTGTATGTGTTGTTAGCTGCTGATTCAGTACTGAGCCTGCAACTATCATGTATGACAGAATGTGACCAACCACCATCATGAATTACTGAAAATGCTTCTTAAAATGTCCTGGAACATAATTTTTTTAAAAGAATGGGAACCCTGCTAATAGTGTTTATTTAATCTTTTGTCCTCTGACAAAATTCAATTGCTGAAACAATATCAAATTTCTCCCCATGCACAGAAACGATGATTCTGTTGGGTTCCATTGAAAGATGTGAACTTCAGGCTGCCCTTGATTGGTGGCTGTCGGCTGAGAGGCGGGTTTATAACCGAGGTGGGGGAATGGCCAGCCTAGTGTCTGAGGGCAGCTGGGAGTCCTTTATCTTTGTGGATGAGGAGGTTGGAGAAGAGAATGGAGACAAGGTTAGTACATCTCTAAATGTATTCACACACACACACACACACACACACACACACACACGCACACACACACACACACACACACACGCACACACACACACACACACACACGCACGCACACACACACACACACACACACATCGTTGTTTGTAGACATTGTTCTCATTTTTTGTTTTGCTCAGGGGTTTATGTGAAATTCTCTGATTTCACAGCAATAAGCTAAGATCTATATGACAAATATATGTTCTCTACTGAGAATGAAGCAAATTATATACATCATTTTGTACTTCTCTCAGACTTTTATTGAAATTATTTACAGGGTAACCCGGTCTCTGAAGAGTGTAATGGCCCACTAGGGTCATCTAAAACCACAGACATCTCCACTAATCACACGACATCTGGTGAGTTTATATGTACATTGGTACTTGGCAACAAGTTGTTAAAGGGCACCTATTATGAAAATCAACTCTTGGAAGCTGTTTGGACAGAACTGTCTGTAGGTACAGTGTGTCCACAGGCATATTGGAGTGATATAAACACAAGTCACTTTTTAAAAATTTTCCTTTAAAATAGGATCCAAATCCCTCCTGTTTTGAGGCCGACCGCAACGTGACGTAGGAGTGCAGTTTTCCCTGCCCACCGAATTGATTGACAGTTGTGTATTAACATGTCTCTATAGTAATATGTATAAACATATCCACAAGACAGGACTGTGATCGTCTGCACCTCAGTAATGAGTTTTACAAGTTTAAAATTTTTTAAAAACAGTGCATGTTTGTAATAAAGTCAGTAAAATCGAAAGGTAATTCATTACCACAGCCGCATGTCGGTACAATTATAAAAGATGAGAATTCAATCTCGGTTTGTGGGTAATAAATCAAGTTTATTTTGTACATTTAACATAACCAATATCTATACAGCAGTGTATGTTAACAAGTATCCTGTCACATTTGCCGTGCAAAATCAGTGCAAAGTTAAATGCATCAATGGAGATCAATAAAATTGGTGCCCTTTAAAGTTTCTAGATAATCTGCATCCAAATCTATAACAACTCAACATAGAATGTATTCACGCAACCAGTTCTAGCTTATTCTTACCAGCCAAATGTTTACCATTAGAGGATTGAAATATTTTACTGGGTTGTTTAGGCTTATTTATTAGTACTTTCAATCTTAACAGGAGCCTTACAGACCATGAGGAGGACACTTCAACGTCTTTTCTCTTCATCTTCCTCATCAGGGCAGACTAAGCCAGAGGTGTGTGCTTTAACATTATTGTCACTTAAACATAGTAGAACAGCACAAATTAGAGATGTGTCATATTTTGAAGATAAGGGTGGCGTTAATATGAGAGAATGATTTTGAAGCAGTGAATTGGAATAAATAGGACTTCTGTTTGTCAAAATTGTATCTCTAATTTTGTATAGATAAGCACAGTGGTATATACTAATGTGGTGGAATTATTTTAATGCTATTGAGGTTTAATGGATTTAATTCGTCATACTAGGTTGTACACGCAGATAAAATGTTTTTTTTTTACATTTCTGTGTGGAGTTTGCATGTTCTCACTGTGTTCGTGTGGATTTCCTTCGGGTGCTCTGGTTTCCCCCACAGTCCAAAGGCATGCAATATAGGTGAATTGGATTATATTGAACTAAATTGGTTATATTGTATGAGTGTGTGTTTAAATGAAATAGGTGTCCCCAGTTCTGGGTTGCCGCTGGAAGGGCTTCCACTGCATAAAACATATGCCAGAGTGGTTGGTGGTTCATTCCACTGTGGTGACTCCTGATAAGGGAGGACTAAGCTGAAAGAAAATTAATAAATGAATGTCCATTCGTCAAAATCAGGAAAGTCACTTCTATGGGTTAATTTTTAAGATATAAACTCACACTGTGAGATGCAGAGTTGTCATTGTGAGAAATAAAGATGCAGTTACTCAGTTCAATTCAATTCAAATTTATTTGTATAGCGCTTTTCACAGTCATTTTCTTTCCAAAGTTGGCCTGTTTTATTTCTCTTCAGGTCATTGGCTTTCTGGTGATATCCCCAAAGTTGAAATTTTCGACATATAATTTTCCTTTCCCCCTCAGGGAACGAGGGTTACATAGTAACCATTTCATTATGCAGTCAGATGAGTCCAGGTTCACCCTGTTCCAGAGTGATGAGTGCGTTGGAGTAAGACAATTGTTTAATGAAGGGATGCACCCACCATGCCTTGCCTAGCCTAGTGCCTAGCTACAGTACCATACCAGCTTGTTTTGGGCAGTTCTAAGATTTGGCTATGCTGAAGATGGTCAGGTCTAGATTGAACAACATTATGTGCCAAAAAAAATAGGTGAACTGACTACTTGAATATGCTGAATGGCCAGATCATTCCATCAATGAATTGTGAGAGTGACGAGACATTGGTTTTGCCTCCACCAACTCTCCCATGATCAATACAGGATCTAATTAATAATTTAATTCAATTATGGATGGGAATAACTGTTGTGACATTGCAGAAATATATCAAAACAATGTTACAGTGAATGACAAAAGAAATATAAGATGTTCTCACCACAGTAGACATTTTGCGCTTCATAATTTAAAAAATAAAAAATAAAGTGCACACACACAAAATAAAAACTATTAAAAACGGGATCATGTAATGTATCTGCCTAGCCAGTTACCTAGTTGCTTTAAATGATAGATATTTCATTTTAATTTTATCTCTTACCAGCAGAGAGGTGGCATTAAACATAATATATTTTTGGATTTGTTTTGGAGTTTCCACTGTGAATTATGGAATTATCCTTCTAAAATTCACATATTACTTCTGACTCTTTAACTCTGTGCTTTTCTCTTTGTAGAGTCCTGCAGCTCCACCTGTAGTTGATAACATGACTCCTGAAGAGGTAGAGTGATGAACTGATTTATTTCCACTGCAGTTCAGACAGACACACAGACATTAGCACATAAAACGTTTTGTTGTCAATCACTCGCAGTGACTTCATGACCCTGATTATGTTGTATTTGGGGTGTTCAGATCAAAGCCTGGGAAGATAATGAGCTGGATAAGCAGATTGGCATTGATCAGATCCGTGTTGACCCTTCACCTTTTCAGCTGGTGGAGAGAACATCTTTGCATAAGGTAATCCACAATCAGATTAACGTCACATATGAAAATACTGTGTGTTATATTAAGGATTTACTTTTATCTGTATCTGAATGTCAGTCCAAAGCTGTTACAATTCCTTCCTCTCCGGGAAATGTGTTTTTGAATAATAACAACAATAACATTATTATTATTAATATTAATAATAATAATAATAATATTAATAATAATAATAATAATAATATTAATAATAATAATAATAATAATAATAATAATAATAATAATAATAAAATATATATATATAAATAATAATAATAATATAGCTCATTTTATATAGATTTTCTTTTTTATTTATTGTCAATTACATATTACTTTTTTATAAAACTTGATTAAACAGTTGTAAAGGTGCAGTAGGTGATTGAAATGTTCAGAAAGATTTTTTTGTTGCGCTGGTTGAAAGTCTCTTCACATTCCGATAGTACAGATTAAAGTAGATGATCTAAATATATTTATATGTATTTTTATATTATGGGGAAGGCATAAGACTAGACTAAAAAATGTTCATCCATTTAAAAATGGCCAGGCCGACAAATAACTAAATTACGACAGGTAACTCAAACAGTCTGTCAACAAATTTAAATGTACAGCCTGTCACGCAGATAGATAAGTCACTCGTGCGTTTACATGAAGCACGGATCTACAGCTGACAGAGTAAGTAAATCATGTAAACTCAGCAAGCACCAACCTGAACTTCCTTCTAAAAGACCAACGTGGCCTTGTATCCATGAAATGAAAGATGGTTTTTGAAAGGGCTTCCACCAAAAAGGCAGAATCAAAACTTTTCTAAACCCTAAAATAATATTGGAATTACTTTTGTACGCTGGAGAGAAATGACGTTATGCAGTTCAAAACCACGATCTGAAGTATTACTTTTAATACTGGCTGAAGTATTACTTTTAAACAGGTATGTTTTAAAACTATTTTAGTCATGCAAAGCTTATGTAGATTTTGTTCTTGTTTATGGGCACGGAGGTATGTTTCAGCCACTGAAAACATCTGGCGAAAGATTGACTATTTTCAAGTTCATGGAGTACCTTTTACAGCATCGATAATATAGTCAGTTAAATAGACCTAAGCATTCATTTAGTTGTTCAAGTGTAAAAGGAGATGAAAACAAGCGATGTACGAGGATCAGCGACCACAACTGAAAATGAAAAGTAAGTCACTAGTTGTCTTGGTGATACAAGTGTAATGTAAAAATATTGTGGATATTAAAATAATATGTGGACTGGATATTTCTGTTTTTAGCACTCCTTTTTTCTGATCTGATTTTTATTTATTTGAATAACAACACATAAGTAAATAGTGCTATTCTGCCTAACCAGCTTTACTGAGGTGAACTTTGATTTAAATTCACATATTCGTTCATTTTTAAACAGTGACAATCTGTGAGACGCCCCCATGCTAACGCTACTTTGAATATTGGGTCTGAAATAGCATGTAGGTATGACTTCAATGACTAGGTTCATTGACTGTGAACGATGTATTTTATTGTCATTGGCTGATTATATGATTTCATTATTAAAATTTGCAAACAATACTTTTCTGAAATGATGTTATTAAGGAGAAAGTCTGAATGTGCGGATATACAAACAAACTTTACCCCAATGCCAGTTTTGGGGAAATATAATTCCTGCACCTACTGGCCTGACAACATCTACGCTGGACAATGTGTGTGTATCCATAGAGTATTTTTAACATCAGTTCAATTCATCTTTATTTCTATAGCGCTTTTACAATGTAGATTGTGTCAAAGCAGCTTTACATAGAAGATTATAGTGAATTGAAACAGTGTCAGTCCAGTTTTCAGAGTTTAAGTTCAGTTTAGTTTAGTTCAGTATGGTTTCATTTTCGTTGCTGAAAGTTCAAACACTGAAGAGCAAATCCATCGATGTCCTGAACCATGCAAGTCAGTGGTGATAGCGACGAAAGAGATGTTGACTTCACTAATGCAAAGAGATGTTGCTTAATCTAGTTTTAAACTGACAGGGTGTGTCTGCTTCCCGAACTGTGCTATGAAGGCTGTTCCAGAGTTTAGGTGCCAGATATAAGAAGGATCTACCACCTATAGTTGATTTTGATATTTTGGGAATAATCAATTGTCCACAATTAATTGAGGATAGTGGACATGAGGAGTTATAATACACCAGGAGCTCCCTCAAATACTGGGGAGCAAAGCTGTTCAGGGCTTTGTAGGTAGACAATAAAATTAAAAATGTATACAATATTTAACAGCGAGTCAATCCAATGATGAAAGAACTGGAGTAATATGATCATATTTCTTTGTTCAATAAAGCACTCTAGCAGCTGCATTTTGAACTAGCTGAGGTTTGTTAATTAGGCCAGCAGGGCAACTGCCTAGTAACGCAGTACAATAATCTAATCAAGGTGTCATTAAAGCATGAATAAGCTTTTCCGCGTCAGACATTGATAGCATATGTCGAAGTTTGGCAACATTTTTAAGTAGAAAAAATGCAGTTTTACAGATGCTTGAAATCTGGTCTTCAAACGACAGGTTGCTATAAAAAATCACCCCCAAAGATGAGGGCTGAACTGAGAATCCATCAAGGGTTAGACAGTGTTCTAGGTTTTTGCGTGTGAGGCTTTTGTGTTCAATAAGCAAGACCTCAGTTTTATCTGAATTTAACTGGTGAATGACATGTTCTACACTGTAAAAAATAAATCCGTAAAATATACGGTGAAAAAACAGCAGCTGTGGTTGCCAGTACTTTACCGTTAAAAAATACGGTACAAACCGTAAAAGTAATTTCTCATTTTTACGGGAAACTACCGTATTTCATTAATATATAGAGGTAATATGTCTGTATTTTGAATTACCAACATCTACACATCTTTTGTTACACAGTTAGACACGTTAACACCTAAGTAACATAATGAATCAATGCTCATCACAAATAACTTTTTCCACAAGCAGAAAAGTGTATCAGTGTATAGTAGGTGCTCAGTGTCATTCACAGCTACCAAACACCAGTAAAATTAAAGTAATGAAATAAACATTGTTTATCACCATCAGATGTAATATAAATCTCTAATGTACACAACTGATGGGTAAACAGTAAAAGCTATTGTTATGTTTTGTTGTTGTTGGTGTTGTTGTTAATTTAATTCCATAAAAAAGTATTGATTTCCACAGAAATATTTTCCTGAAATATCTGATAATGATTACAATTATTGAAAACCTACTTCTGAAAATGTACCTTTGCCATAACATATTTTTAGTATGCTGAATAACATTTTTTTTAGTATGCTGAAAACAAACAAACAAACAAACAAACAAACAAAACTTTTACTGAATTTTGGATAAAAAAAGGATTCTTTCAAATAACTAAAAAAATGTTATGTACTGGAAGTTTTGAATTATAGAATATTTTGCTTGTTTGTTTCAGACTCACACATTGTTCTCTCTTCTGGGTCTCAGTCATGCATATGTAACCAGTATTGGTAAACTGGTTGGGGTGGTCGCATTAAAGGAGGTAAAGATTTAAAGATCATCTCTCACAATTTACCATACAATATAATTGGTTACATTTTTAGTAAATCATTTGACTTTATTCTCTTTCATTCCCAGCTCCAGAAAGCAATCGAGGGTTCAACACGCAGCGGTGTGCGACTGCGTCCCCCTCTGGCCAGTTTCAGAGACGCAAGACGGAAAACAAAAAAACCTTCTCATTCCCCTTCTATCCCATCCTCTCCCACACAGGACATAGAATTATGGAGTGAGGCAGTTAGAAGAGAAAGTAAAGAGGAGGCTGCTGGCAGTTGTATTCAGACAGTTGAGAAAGAGTGTGAAAATGGCAGAAATATAGTGAGCACCTCTGAGGAGCAGCTGCCTTCCTCTTCTTCTTCCACAGTCCCTCTCTCCTCACTTCATTCTCTGCCTGAAGGAGAGGGCGATGCTGAAAAAGAGAGCGATGAGGAGCCATTGTAAGTCTTTTGTTTATTAAATTCTAAAGTGTAGCCCTCATATGATGCTGCACGATCAGACTTTCTGACTGTCTGGACTGGTATTTCTATTTTCTTTTTTCTAAATGTTTTTATTCAGTTATTTTTCTGTTTTTCTCTCTTTCTATATTTGTACATATGGTATGGACAATCATTTGACACATCACACTAAATGTCTTCCCCATGTTTGCCAATTTGTCATCTTACTTTTGCTACTGTACATGATCTGAGCCTTTACAAATTACTTGTCTTTGTGTAGGCTGTAGTCAGGTTTATTAAACAATACTAAATTATGTTTTATTTCATCTTGCAGATTTTAGGTAGCGTGATTTTTCATTTTTATTTTTTTTACAGTGTAGATGTAAACTTCAAATTAATATTCTAGGTTCTGTACAAGTTCAGTTCAGTCTTGTTATATTGTTGACTAAAACTATTAACCTTTAGTAGTATTAACCAGTATTGGGCATGTTACTTTAAAAAAGTAATAATATATAGTTACTAGTTAGTAATGAAATTACATCATTATAAAAGTAATAATTACTTGAGAAAGTATGTTATGTGTATGGCAAAAACTTGGATGCCCCAATATTATACATGTTGAATGAAATGGACACTAAATTTAATAAATTATTAGTAAATGTTGCACACTATTCTGTACTAATATAATAATGTTGATGTGGGACAATGTGATAGACACCAATCAAATATTTTATATAAAATATTTAAATATATCAATATTTTATTGTAAATGCAATAATTTCTATAGTAGCACATACAGAGTTGAGCAAGCTTGAAAAATGTAGTGAGCTAAGCTATTAGCTATCTACTACTTAAAATGTAGCTTAACTACACTAAAAGCTAGCCCCTGGTAAATGTAGCAAGCTAAGCTAAAAGCATTTTTAAAATGAAGCAACCTAAATCCAAGTCAATCATATCTTAGTGATCAATAAATCTTTCAATAAAACATATGAGGCAAAATAGTTCAGTTCAGTTATTTGCTGTAAACATGCTGTACTAAACAGAGAGACATTATAGTATATAACATCTAAAACAAAAAATCCAATAAAACCAGGTGTTACACATTTAAAATACTATAGTAATTTATAGTAAAGGGAAATATTTAGCAATAAGCATTATATTGTGTGTGTGTGTGTGTGTATATATATATATATATATATATATATATATATATATATATATATACAGAGTGGGCCATTAATACATCTTAATAAAATGGGAATGGTTGGTGATATTAACATCCTGTTTGTGGCATGGCACATTAGTATATGTGAGGGGGCTTGTAAATAACTCATGACAGAATAAAGTTAACAGTTAGCAGTAACGCACCAAAATAAAAACTTTGTTATCGAACACCGTAAAACAGGAAGAAGAAGAAATCATAATTCTCGCCATCATATGGATTTACTTTCATCAGCTAGACACTGGCCTCACAGCTCAGTGAATGTCAGTGCCTTCACTTATTGATCTGTGATCGGTAAATGTAGCTTGTGTGGACGCTACTGCGCTACTTGACTAATAAAATAGCTTCGCTACTGAAAATCTATTTGATTTAGAAAGTAGCGACGCTACCGCCACGCTACTGAGAAAAATAGTTGAGCTAGAAGCGTTACTACTTGTAGCGACACTACTGCCCAACACTGAGCACATAAAAGATGCTTTAGAAACTTTAATATTGCACAGTTCAATAAGAAACATATACATTTGGTTGTACTAGTTTTTGGACCATTATCGTAAGTTATTTTGTTAGAAAAGCTCCAGATTTTGCTTCAGTACTGACTAATCTAATATATATGCACAAATATAATATTGTATAGCTTTCTATTAAAAATATGAATTTGTTAAGATTCATGAAAATATGAAGATAGATTTGTGAGGGGTGTACTTATATATGTTGAGCACTGTAGAATGGAAATAAACAGATGCAACTTACTGTTAAAACAGTTGCTTTCAATAATAAAGTAACAATAAAAAAGTACATGCAAATTTATTAAATTTATGATATAAAATTATGAAATTTCACAGGAGGGGCATTTCTAATATCTAATTTATTTTGTCTGTGCCATGATGGCAGTACATGATATTTTACACATTTTTCAAGATACTAATATTCAGCCTAATGTCCAGTTTAAATGCTTAACTAGGTTAATTAGGCAAGTTAATGGTCAGCGGTAGCTTTAGTAGCCAGCCAGAAAAAAAAAAAGAATTCTTGCGGGGGCTAGTAATATTGATCTAAAAAATCATGTAAAAAATAAATCATAAAAATCTCTCTAATTCCAGACAAACTAAAATGTGTGAATACAGTATAATGGAAAATGCTGTGAAAATTGCCTTGCTCTATTAAACATTTATTTCAAATTACAAATATTACAAATATTTGATAACAATTACAATTTGACGGGAGGGCTAATATTTTTGCCTTCAACTGTATATATATAATACATCATGTTGTATATAGTGGAAGAGATTTTTTCTTCTTGTGCCAATAATTTTTTAAATTTAATTATTGTCTGTTGTTTGATCTTGTGTTGAATCTGGTATGTTACTTTAATCACTAGGCGTTTTCATGAAATCAGTGTTTACTAATTTAAGCTTCAACTCCTTACTTTACCACTATATCTTTGATTGTTAAATTATTGATTCATGTTAAAATAAATTGTATTTGTCTTTAATTATATTTTGATGGTCTCAACTGCAGTCTTAAAATACACAAAGTGCACAACAATGCTCTGTTTGCTTCATTTATTTGTTCTTTATTATTTCTGGGAAAAATAAAGGAATAGCAATAATCTTATTGGTCAGGGAGGTGTTTTGTTCGTGCAGGAAAAAGAGAGACATGGCTGAGAGATAGACAGTTTGGTGGAGGAAGATGGAGAGCACATTGGTAGAACCACCTTAAAACCACCAAGTAAAGCATGCATAGATATATTTATCACAGGGCATTTCTTATATCACACCTCTTACGGCTCACTCAGTTTATACGAATGGATTTATATCTGTATAGCTTGATGAAACCATGTATTTCCTCATGACAGTGTTTCTTATCCAAAGTATTACTGTTCCTGTGTATGATTCTTCCACCAAGAGGACAACACAGGGTTTGAGTAATAGACAAATAACATACAAAGGGAAAGAGAGGAGGTGAGAAAGACAAGTACACTAGTTCACAGGGAGAAGAAGAGAGGTAGAACAAAGGTTACAGCATCATGCCAATAGACAGTTTTGTTGTGAAAGATGGCAGTAGAAATAAAAAAGAAATCCATTGGAAATCAATTATTCTGTAACAACTACATCCAAGGAAATACATTTGGCTTTTTGTTATTATTTATTCATTTGTATAATCCTAATCTTACATTAAAAAAAAAAAAAAAAAAAAAAACAATAAAGAGGACATGACATCGCTCTTTTGGTTGCAATAGTATTACCTGGCTTTGCGTGAATGGCATGTCAGATTTATATGGTTGAACTTTTTGAGGCATTTTTGGAAAGTTGAAAATATGGTGGTGGGATTACAGGAATAACAGAAACAAAAAGAAAATGATTACTTTAAAACGTCTGAGTATTAAAGTTATAGCAACCTACAGTATGTTCAAACTATTTTGTAACAATTAAAATCTAACTGAATCTTTAGCTTGTTTGATTTTGAAATAGTTTACCATCATGAGGGAACATTTTATACAAACCGATAATCTTTTATCATCATTTAATCTTCTTCCATTTGTTCCAAATCTGTGTGAACAAAAGAATGAAATGAAAACAAAAGTATTGACTTTAATAGTAGGAAAAAATACTATGGAAGTCAGTTGTTAGGCAATCTTGTTGGGTTATAAAACAAATTCTTTTGTATATAGCAGCAGACATAATTCAGAAACAAGTGGAAGGATATTTCTTTGTGTGTGTAACCTGGCCCTTTAAGATAGTAAAATATTTAAGAAACAATCAATATTCATTACGAATTATACCTTTAATGTTATCCCCAATCTTCTCATAGTGACAATCAGTATAAAAAAATGGCAACAACATTATTAGGCTACAGTAAAGCTTTTGAAGCTATTTTAAATACCACTTAAATAAGACGCTTGAGCTTTGTCTGCAATGAGCTGCTAAAGCCACCAAACCCGACATGAAACCAAAAATACAAGTTGTCATCATGAACATGCTTTATAGGTGAGCTTGCTTGAGCATAGCATATTACTGTAAAGAGATGGAAATGTCTGACTATCAATTTTGATATCACGAGTTTTAAGAAAAACTATAATTATACACTTTAAATCATTTATTATGCATTAGCAAATAGTAAACTTATAATTTGTAATGCATTAACTCTACATTATAAGACATTAGTAAGCAGTTTATAAATGCAGCTACAAATTCTTAACATACGCACATTGTATTTATGCTATGCATTGTATGTATGCTATGTCTAGGACACCTCACAACACCATCGCAGAAAGTCTAGCAGGTTTCAATTTTCCCCACTCTTCACAATGAGTTTCATCACATAGATGACATAATCAGTCATTGGTTATGCAAACTTTAACTATCTTTACTAACAAAATTTAGATGTTTTTAAGCAATTTTATCTGACAGACTGGCACAAACATCTTCATTCTCACAACAAGTTTCACAGTTCTCTTAGCCTTCCAATGGAGTTTGTTCTTCCGAGGTAATCTGGGAACATGTTCAGTGCTGCGAATAATTTGCAAAAGCATTTCCTGCTTATTCAAATTTGTCATTAATAGTGAAAACTGAATATTTCACTATAATTTTATTTAGGCTAGATTATTATTTTATTTAACAAACCAACACAATCTCATGGCAATTCGTGTTTTGGTGCATATAGCGGACTTGTTTGGAAGTTTTATTTTATTCGTTATTCTTGTTTATATATAACTGACCAACAAAAGATACATTAAAATTAAGTTAAAAATTAAAGCAAACAAAATTTATTTCAAAAAGATATTTTTGCAAGAAAAATATACTTTTGTTTGTGCCCCTCCACTACTCAACTATACGAGTGGAATATTTGCCCTGAAGAAAATAAGGATTTAATTTTTATGTAATTTAATTTAATGAATGCTTCATTGTGATTGTATCACGATCCTCCGTTATATACTTGCTAATTTTTTAATATGTCATTATTTTAAAGATTATGTCTTGAGCATCTGATTTTTCCCTGCTGCTGCTTATATGTTTTCATTTCAAGTTCAGGCGAGGGATTGTTTAACAAAAAACCCATGGCAGGAAAATATACATTTAGATTTCAAAGAAAATATCTTAATATTAAAAATGGATCGTAAGTTTGATCATATTCATGTCGTAAGAAATGCCCTTAAATAATGTAGTTATTAGTTGTCAGCATCAGTGTTTATTGAGATATAAAAAATTTAATAAGATAAAAAAAATTTAATTGAGATAAGAAATATCGTTATAGCAACACTTGTGAATGCTTTGGGAAATAACGCTCATCGTAGACATCACGGGATGACTGATAATGAAGGGATGTGTAGTCTGGCACATTTGTTACCCATGACAGTTCAAGATTTTATCAAGAAAAAAATCGCATAATCTGACATAGTGACTTTCGTAACCAATAAAATAAATAAACAATAAAAATCGTGTGATCTGACCCAGGCTTTAGTGCTAAACAAATGATGAATTAACTATTGTCTAATGCTTAAATGATTTATAGTCTGTAGTTATTATAAACATGTTTCCGAAAAACCTAAAGAAAATGGATAACCATATTTCACATGCGTCAGCAAACCAGAGAGATACAATTACAACCAAAGATGCATTTATCTCAAAATAACAAATGTATACAGGTTGCAAAGTTAAATCCCTCCCCTATATAGCCTAATTCTTCAATAAATGAATGGGCACATAATATTTCAATTTGAACAGCTTATGGAGGTCAAAAGTATTCACATAATGTAAGACCACATGACACTGAACTAGCAATTGTGCTGTAGTTTCATGATTGGCCACATGTAATTATGTCAATTTTAATAATGTTATTTACAATATAACATGTAAGATGTAGTACACAAAAATTAGTTAGACCCTCCTCAGGAGCCTCGCAATGAAATAATATGCACCCCAACATATAGAGGAGGGAGTACACACAATTCTGTAGAAAAATAAACATTGTCCCAACATTGCATAAACAATCGGTCAATAAATAAATTCATTCATGTCAATATACTTCATATAGCTATTAATGCTATTTCCTCTCACCACCAAGCTTGTATTACACACAATCTGTGTACAACACACAAAGCTGTGTACTGTTGTAATAAACAGTAGACAGTGTTGTCCACCCCTTTTTTTAATCCTTGGAAATTCATGCATGACATCACAATGCAGAATGTTGTAGCTTCTCTTTCCTAACCGAACTGATCCTACTTTGGGGTGCATATGCTTCATGTTTGTTTACATACAAACACACAGTCAACGCACAGTTTGTAATGTCATGGGGACTGTAATAATCAGTAACCATGACGAGCAGGAAGACACCTGTGCAGTTCAAAATTCCAAATGGCCTGAGTTGTTCATGAGGTCACTTTCAACTCTACTCAAAGTCCATTTCCGTTCTCACTATGCAGAGACATTTTTCCTAGATAAAGTTTATTTACAGTATATGTATCCAGGTCTTGTTGTATTCTCGCCTTGATATTTAGTGAAAAAGAAAACTGTAGAATGAAATACATTTTTTAACAAAATTTATGACATGCTTTATTATAAAAATCATCAAAAACTGGGCCTGCAAATGTAAAAAAAAATACATGTATGAGCTGCCATTAGGGTTGTTTTGGCAAAAATATGTTCTTCTGTTTATTAATTTAAGGTTGTGGGCCATTTTCTATCAGTTGTTTTCTTCTCAATTGTGTTATTTAAAAAAAAAGAAGACAAAAGCTAATCATTTGATCTGAGATCATTTAATCTAGATATCCCAAAACTGCATATCTAGATATTTCAAAGGTTAAATTTAACCAGAGTGCACATAAATTGTCAAAGTGATTCAACGAAATGGTCAAATTTGGAACTGAAGCTCTGCAAGTACAGTGTGAATTGTGACTTTTTGTCCCATGAAATATTTAAAGGCTAAAAGGCATCTGTACTCCTCTCACCAATCAATGCAAGTGCAATATTTACATTTTATTACTTATATTTCTGTCCTTTAAGCAGCCAGTCAAATCACTAAACACAGAGTGCTCACAGAGTCAGTTTCAGCTCAGAAAGGTCCAGTGCAAATATCTATACAGTGTTGTATAGGACTCCACAGTACACTGACAAACATCATGCATGTCAAATGACACAGAAAAGGAAGCACATTGTATTACAATCCAGTATAAATGTATTTTTGTATGTGTGTGAGTGAAATCGCTTTTCATTACTGAGAGCAAAGAATAAATAAATACAATAAAATCAGTACACTTGCGACCAGCTTGTGACTGTACTACTACAAAAATAGAAATAACAAATGAATTATAAAAAACTAAAAACATAAAAATGTGTTGTTTGTTTTTTTAAATTAATTGAAAAATGTAAATAAATTAATTAATACTTTCATTTAGCAAGGTTGCATACCACTGCTCAAAAATGTCTATCGCAACTAAATTGTGTTCTTTTAAACATTTTGGAAAATTTGTCATGGTTTACACAAAAATATTGAAGTTTCTTCACTTAACTAGCAACTTTTTAAGATTTCTGAAGGATCATTTGAAACTGAAGCCTTTAAAAACATATGCTGAAATTTGAGCTTTAATTTCTAGAACAAATTACATTTAAGAATAAAAATGTCTGTGCATCTAATTTATTTCAAAAACATTAAAAACTTGTATGGTACAAGTACACTGCTCAAAAAGTAAAAGAAGAAACAATCTAATCTTCTAATCGAAGCATAGATTCAAATCCAACACAATCCCACGGCAATTCGTGACTTTTTGATTTAGTGGCTAATTCGTATGAATTTGTACAATCTAATTCATACAATTTAGTATGATTTGCTCATCCCCCAAAGACGGCTGCTGTTAGCAGTGGGGTTAGGTGCCTCACCTCCTTTTTAAAATCATACAATTTAGTACAACTGAACTCATCTGAATTCGTACAAATTAGCCACTAAACTGACAAAACGTAAAATACTTATGTTTTCTCTTAAGATCAGGCTGTCAAGTCAGACTCTTGGGATATTGATCAGGGGTGCGTTTCCCAAACAACGACATAACTCACAGCTGAACTATCATAGTACAATGCATTGTTTGGGAAAAGAACGATGTAGTGAGGAGTGTCTCCCAAAACCATAGCTGCTCTGTTTCAGATACATTATTTAAACAATGTTAGTTATAATGTTAGTCCATAATGATGCTCTAAGCAGGGTGGAGTAACAACTTTAGAGAAAAAGCCCATAAGTTTTGGTAAAAACATGCACTCGTTTTCCACATTAATTTCAATATATGTAAACGGCATATATGCTGTCTATGTTTCATTCACAAATATTATTGAGAATATTCCATATTCTATTTTAAAACATAAAACCACTTCGTTAATTTCACATATAAACGGTTAATGGTTGTAATTTACAGTAGGCTATTTATTAAGAAAAAATTCCTACTTAATAATAATAGTAATTATTATTGTTATTATTATTATTATTCATTCATTCATTTTCTTTTCGGCTGAGTCCCTTTATTAGTCTGGGGTCCCCACAGCGGAATGAACTGTCAACTTATCCAGCACAAGTTTTACGCAGCGGATGCCCTTCCAGCTGCAACCCATCTCTAGGAAACACCCATACACACTCATTCACACTCATACACTACGGACAATTTAGCCTACCCAATCCACCTGTACCACATGTGTTTGGACTGTGGGGGAAACCGGAGCACCTGAGGGAACCCACGCGAATGCAGGGAGAACATGCAAACTCCAACTGACCAGCTGAGGCGACCTTCTTGCTGTGAGGCGACAGCACCTACTGCGCCACTGCGTCGCCCTATTATATAATTATTATTATTATTATTATTATTATTATTATTATTATTATTATTATTATTATTATGAAGGAAATTGTTTACTTATTTATATTTTTTAAAGCCTATTTTTACAATTTGACACATTCAAACCACTGCAGCAATGCTCTAACCAACAGGCCCATGTCTTATAGTGATACATTTCTTAATAAATAACCTGCTATAAGTAAAAACCATTAACGTATACTATATATTTTTGTTTTCACAAGCTTTGCAGACATAATGTATATTCCTTTTAAATAATAGGTCACCTCCTTAACTGAAATCAGAACAGCAGTAGGGCCAGACAGAATCTGCGGACATTTTTTTGCTATTTCTGCACACAATATTGTGAAAAATCTGCAGATTTCTGCAGAATGATTTTGGGAGTATTATAACAATAAACTTAATATGTTAAATAAAAGATAATATTTTTTTTTTACTTTTATTTAATGTTTACAATGCAAATCTTATTAGATCCATTTATTTGGTAAACAAAGTGACTTTCTCATATAATACCTACCATATATACTAAAAGACATTAAGAAATTAACAAAAAGAAACTAAAATAAATTATTACTTTACAAGCTGTATTGTAATTAAATCATTTGAATATTTTCATATTAGTCAGTAATATTACTAAAATTAATTTCAAATTTGAATAAATAAAAATGACACACGTTTACACACAACTAAATAAATAGACTGAAATCTGCAGAAATCAGCCTCAGCTGTGTGCAAAGTGGCATACATGTTTTTAAAGTGCACTGCGAAGGGAATGCAATTATCATTACACAGATCACTAAAACAGAACTGTAAAAAAAACTTTGATAGCAAATTACACCTAAGAAAGATGACTTTAATGCTTATTTTTCACCATTCCAAGTTTCAATGTTGGAATGTTCTAAAGGAATAGGGTATACGGGGATAACTGGGAATAGAGCACAGCCAGAAACTGTTTCTAACTACAGCTCTAGTGGTGTAGTTGCAAGCGTATATGTTTGCGACACAGTTTACAAATTTTTGTTAGAATAATGAATTTGGGAAATGGGCAAACTATGTTTGTAACGATGGAACCTGCGACCTTAGTTGCCAAACGAATTTTCGGAAACGCACTCCTGGTCCGTTACATAGCAGAAGTAAATGGAAATAGGGTGGAAGCAGAGTGAAGTATGAAAAACAACGAGACAAGTTGGGATGGGTTTTACAGGAATGGTTTTACAACGACTCACACTGCTGTTTTTCACTAGTTTTGCATTTGGCAAAAAACCTATTATCAGTACCAGGACCCTACCAAAGTTGCACAGGGAGTCCAACTCATGTTGGGACATCAATAGATTCTGTTGAAAAAAGGTTTACTGTGTCTCCCAGAACAGTCTCAATATCATTGGCATCTGCTCCTTTGTGCAAGGAGGACCAGATGACTACAACCAGTCCTACAAAATGACCAGCAGTCGACTAGTGTGGTGAATGCCTCTGTATTAAACAGACCATATTTTCATTTCCGTCTGTCAAAATTCAGTATAAATATTCAACCTAATATTTTTCCCCATTGAGATTAGATGTGTTTTTAAAGTATCAAAGTATTAAATTTTTTGAGCAGTGTATTTGCTTGTCTAAGCCTACAAGGATTTGACATTGGATATCTTTTTTTTAATAAAATAAAAAAAATAATAAAATAAAAATAAAAACTATAGATTTTGTAGCGATTAGTTCCAAATTGATATCACGTTTTTCAGCACAGAAGCTTTGAGCCTCTTTCTTTTAATAGCATAAAAACTGCAAAGTAAAAAAGCTAAATGCATTATTATACATATAAAGATGTTTGAAGTGTGCAGGGTAAAAACAAAAAATAAAACATATTATTTTTGTTGTCAAATAACTTATAAGCAGTTTTTGCTTTTTGCATCTGGTATAGTCTGTGTGGAAACTAAATTCTGGAAGGGCATGGGCTCAAAAAGTGTGACTTTCTATTTTACAATTATATATTTACCTTTTTTTGTTTATAACAAAATTATTGTATTATTATCATCAATATGGTTTATTAATGATAAGTTAACATCTTTATTTTGACTAACGAGTGCCACCACTCTATGTAAAAGCATGCACATATTTAACCAAATGTTCTTTACTGTATATTCATCTTCCCGAATTACATACCAACATCTCTTATCGCTCCGTTCAAACTTGAGTGAGATTTTCCTCATTTCTCTCCTTTCCTAGTCAAAAGCCTCCATTCTGTGTCTTCATTTTTCAGACATCCATATAATAAGGCCTAAAAAATCATGTTCACACAAGCAGTGCATTCACTTTCAGCTCAGATTTTCCATTTTGAGTTACTTGAATTCAATAACAATGGTGTTTGATTCCTGAAAAAAACGAAGTTTATATTGTTTTAATATGCTGATTGAAATGTCTGTTAAAAGCAGCTCAAGTCTCTCGCCGTTCACTCAATTGGTTGCCTTTGCTTCTGTGGGCGAAGATTCTGATTCCTCTTCCTTTTCTTCAAGCTCTTCAATTACTGATGGTGAGACATCAGACGTCTTTCTCTCTGTGATAAATTCACCAGAGGCTTGACCTGGACTGCTTCCTCCTGCTGAGGTCACTTCTTCTTTCTGAGCCACTGGAGATGGAGTTAGTGTCACTGCTTCTGGTTCCATACATAACGTAACTTCTTCCACCTGGAAAAGAGGATGGACATTAGTCTGCATCTGTAAATGCATAAAGCTGTCTAGTGTGTAATATGTAACATTTGTGCTACTAGTAACTCCAGTGGTGGATGAAGTACAAAATAACTAGAAGGTATAGATACCCTGATAAACATATTACTACATTATAAAACCCAAAAAGTTAAGGTAACTCAAACTATTTGAGGAAACCGATTGCAACAAACAATTTAAGTTCAAAAACTAATGCTAATGAGTTCTGTGAACTTAATCCATTTGAGTAAATAAAGCAAACTGAGCACAGTAAAAGCCAATAAATGAAGAGAACTCAAACCAACTGAGGAAACCAATTGCTACAACCCATATGAGTTAAAAAAATAATATGAGTACTGTGAACTTACTCCATTTAAGTTAAAGTAATGAGGTATTTAATTAACTAATTACCTTCAACACTGAGTTCAAAACTCGTTTCAAATGAGTAGAATTAACTTTCAGTAAATTTTGAGTTAACCACTCATTTCATTTGATAAAGTTGACTGTTGGGTTTTACAGTATATAATATTACTGTCATTATATAGTACAGTATCTAAAATATACTGTAGCCTACTAGTACTGTATATATATACAAACACCACCAACACCATAGCATCAGTAACATCAGCTTTAAGAACTGATTTTGACAATGATTCATTCATGATTCCAACAGTAGGAAAAGTTACATAAAATGTATACACGATTCATGCTTTATTACCTGCTGACCGACAGCTTTTCCCATTTTTTTCCCACAATCTCCAGAGATTTTAGTGCTGACATTTTGACTATTTTTTGTTCAGCATCATAAGCATGTGGTGGTGTTGAAAACTGGGGTGGGGCAAAGTTTACACAATAACAATGTACTATTTGTGTTTCTTTGTGCAATGTACAATGTGCTTTTTTATATCTAAAATGTTGTATTGAATGTCAAGCCAATAGATGTAGATAGCGATATCACATTGTAAAGAAACACCACATGACCTGTATTTTGCCATTGTTGGTTTGGTTGAGAAGTATTTGCATATATCTATAAGCTGCATGTATTAAAGTAAGTACAGATTTTGAATCTAATATTTACAGTGTATATTTAACCTGAACATTTTACTTCTAAGGCGCTGTGTTCAAAATATTCATAGTTAATGATTAACAGGTAACAGATGGTTAAAATACATTTCAAAATATGGATGTTTCATTTGTTTGTAGATACAGCTTAATTTGGTTTTAGTACAATCTCATTCAAATAAATTTAGGAGTGGCTTAGTTGTCAATTTGAGGCCATTACGCTTTTTTTCACTCACTTTAATCTCCCCATCCTGTTCATCATCCAGTAAAGATGAATGTTCCGTTATCACCTCCTCTGTGGGGGCTGTTAGATTTCCATCTACAGGCATCCCCATATAGCCCACCGTGTCTGGCTGGTAGACCTCAGTCTGTGGTGTGCCCCACAGATCCACCAGTGGAGGGTGAGTGAGGGGAGGAAGGCTGTGGATGGTGCTGTTCGGAGTAGCTTGTAAAGAATGAGTGGCACTCTGTAGTCTTTGCTCCAAGATCTGCACACAGAGACAAAAACCGCTCAAGTTTCCTTTGCAGCAACCTATTTTTTCAGCTACCTGTTTTTATCATAACCTTTTCTCAATTAAAAACAAATCAATTATGATTTCTAAACCATTATGCAAAACCTATATGACTGCATTTTGTAACAGTGAGAAATTTAGATAAAACTAAGGTCTTGTTTGTTGGACCCAAAAACCTCACACACACAAACCTAGAATACTGTCTAACCCTTGATGGATTTTCAATTCGGTTCTCATCTTCAGTCAAAAAATGTTGGCAAACTTCGACATGCTATGAATGAAAGAAAAGCTTATTCATGGCTTCATGACCTCTCGATTAGACTACTATCATGCATTACTCGGTGGTTGCCCTGTAGGCCTAATTAAACTTCAGTTGGTTCAAAATGCAGCTGCTGGAGTTTTTTCAAGAACAAAGAACATCCACTACACTCAACGAATTCTGGAGAGTTGATTATTCCCAGAATATCAGAATCGACTGTGGGCAGTAAATCTTTCTCATATCTGGCACCTAAACTCTGGAACAGCCTTTCTAGCACAGTTCGGGGGGCAGACACACTCTGTCAGTTTAAAGCTAGACTAAAGACATATCTCTTCGCAATAGCATACACATAAAACACGAACACATAACTTTTGAAATCCCAATTAGCATTTAGGGTACATCAAATAGGGCAACCGGAGCTGGAAACGCTTCACAAAAACACATTACAACTTTAATTCCATCTACGCTTATGTTAGTCTGTTTCTCCTTATTCTGAGGTCTCGATAATCCTATACCCGGTCCGTAGCAGATGCTGTGGTGGTCATGGAGAAGTGGAGAGCGTGAGATTCCTGAAAGACCCCAGTGACAGAAGAGTCTTTGCATTGAAGAAGCTTGGCCAGGGGAGAACTGGTTGTGCCCAACTAAGCCTGCTTTTTCTTGAGTTCTTCACTGTTGTCAATTGGTAAAGTTTATTACTTGCCACTGTCGCCACTGGCTTGCTTGGTTTGGGACTGGCCATCACACATTAAACTGAACTGAACTAAACTGAACTTTAACTGTGAAAACTGATGCTCGAGTGACGTCATTTTTGTTGTTACGGTTGCCTCATTGCATGTGTTTGGAGTTATGTCATGTAAATTCGTAATTGCCATTTTTAACATAAAATACATGCCCATTCATTACTATTTTTCTTTTTACAGAGGGTAAACAAATCCTTAATACCGTTAAACAAAAAAATCTATTCAAAATGTTTTGTTCCTCAAGCATTCACTTTTATCCTCTAGCCTGCTGGCATCGCTAGCCAGCTGTCTTGGCTCTTCACCCTAATGTCACTTGAGTGTCTATCTTTGAGTGCAGGAGAAGCATCAATGGAGGCATTGGAGCTGGAGCAGTTCCGTGACCTCGAGATGAAACAAGCACAGCTCTGGGAACAACAGACCTTGCTTGACATCTCCTGGGCAGCTGCTCACTCTTCTGAGGTAAGTGTGTGGTACAATCTCATCACTCAACACCTTCCACCTCAACCCAGTTTGTTTCTCTGTTCAGGCCCAGCGGAGCAGGGACATGGCACACCCAAGTGTCGTTGACACTGGCGCCGGGCTACCGTGGCCTCTGGGTGCAACAATGGCAGACACGAGCCATGACCTGGGGCAGGAACCACTTCACCCCCCTCCACGAGACGGTATGCAATGTCATAATCATCTGCGAATTCATTATTTATCATGTTCGTGCTGCTTCTGCTTAAGGTAACACAGTACGCACTCACTGCTTTCCTGGTGCAGTGTCTCTGCTAAGGTACTCACTATCCTGAGCACTGGTGAGAATATTGGAGCTGTCTTCCTCCACATGGGGACGAATGACACCGGGCTGCGGCAGACGGAGATCCTGAAGAGGGACTTCAGGAGCCTGATCGAGACGGTTCGACTTCCTTCTTACCGCCGAGGAAATGAAAGGTTGCTCTGAAAGAACGGCTGTTAACATGGTTTGAGGAACAGAAGCTGCTTTTTGCCAATAACTAGAATGTTTTCTGGGACTATCCTAGGCTTTTCCATGCTGATGGTCTGCAAAGCTGGAGCTGAACTCCTGTTAAAAAACATTTCCAGGATGCTTCGTTCTGATTGACTAGTAAGTGAAAATTTACATTTTTGCCACATAAACTCTAGCAAACCCCCTAAACTTCTTAAAGCTTGGTCTTCTAAACATAAGTTCACTAGTACTTAATGAACTTATTTTAAATGAAATAATACCAGACAATAATCTTAATGCACTCTGTCTTACTGAAGCCTGCCTTGAACAAAATGACTGTATTAGTTTAAATAAAGCAACTTCTTTTATATAAGGATGAGGCTTGTCAGACAGGTCTTGGTGGTGGTGTTGCATCAATCTTTAGTGATATTCTTAATGTTAACCAGAGAAACTGACCTAGGTTTCATTTTTTAAAGTATTGGTACTTTTGGATATTCAGGAAAAAACATGTTATGTCTCACTTTAATCATTGTGTATAGACCCCCAGCACCCTATGTCAATTTTATGAAAGAGTTTTCTGATTTTCTTTTTGAATTACTAGTATAAACTGATAGAATACTAATTGTAGGAGATTTCAACATCCACATAGATGACACTAATGATACATTAGGACTTGTGTTTACAGATTTATTAGTCACTTGAGACAAAATTTACCTGATCTTTCTCTATTACTAAGTGCACCCACAAATGCAAATGACCTTGATGTTGTAACTAGCAGTATGGATGCTGTCTTCACTAAATGACACACTAAATACTGTGGCACCTATCTAATTAATGCTAAAGTGAATAAAACTACACCAGGGTATAACAATCATACTGTAGCCTTTAAAAACAGCAACTCGTACCCTTGAACATAAGTGGAAAAAAACAAATTAGAGCTCTTTAGAATTGCATACAAAGATCGTATGTCCAGCTATAGGAAGGCTCTAAAATCCGCCAGAGCTGAGCATCTTCGCAAACTTATAGAAAATTACAATAACAATCCTAGATTTTTATTTAACAATGTGATGGCCCACGAGCCACAAGCTCACCACTGCCACCTGCTGTGGTGCCCTGTGAGCTCCGAGCCGTGATAGTGCTTACTAGTAGTGTTTGTCAGAATATTTCCCATGCTGCCGTGAGTAATTGCGAAGTAGACTCGTAATGGGCTCACTACCAGGTGTGGGATTCCCAACACCAAAAAAAACAAATAGTTCTCAAAAATGATGGCCTTGTCCCACAAATGTAAAAAGATGGTTTATTTACAAGGATAACGTAAAACAATCCAGTGCATAAAAATGTACAGCGACCTATTTCCCAAAAGCTATGTACAAAAAAAAAATTACAAAGTAAAAACTCAAATAAACAAAACAAAAAAAAAAAAAAACGATATATACAACACCAAAACCATATATATACAATATATCAGAGAGAAGCTTATCTACGTCACACAGACACTAGATAACAGGGGGGGATTGTTTACGGTTCTGCCACACCACGCTCGCTAGCCAGGTAAACTCACTCTGTTTCTGAGTCTGCTGTCTCCTCTTAAAGGCCAGACTCCGCCCCTTTTTTTGGAGCGTACCATAAATAGGTAATTTCAGGTAAGTATCTACATTATAACAATAAACATGTAAATGTGGCATTCCTCAATATAAAGCAAACAGCTACTCATGAGAGCTGACATACATCCATAAACAAACAACAATCAGAGATTTAATGCCATAATTGCACCTCCACAACGCTGGCTGTACCCTACAAAAAACAATTGGTATGGTTGGCGCTTCAGTGTTTGGTGCCGCCATGGCGCGGCCCGTGACATCATAAGCCGGCGCCATTCTCTCGTTCAGTTTGGCCGGCACAGCACTGAAGACCAACTTTAAAAGACAAATGACGAAAGACAAGCACAAAGACATGAACACAAAGGTGTGTGTAAATGTATGCTTAATGTTAACCTGAGGGGAGATGGAGATATGGAATGAATGACTGGATTTGTGCAAGATGACAAGGGCCTTTGTCATTAGCAGCGTACCGAGAGGAAAAGGAGAGGTGAGTAGACATATGTATGTGCGTGCGTGTGTGTGTGTGTGTGTGTGTGTGTGTGTGTGTGTGTGTGTGTATGTGAACCAGTGCGGTCACCAGAGACGAAGGGAAGAAGCCCGGCTACTTCACAAACACCATTGCTAAATTAACAGGTTATTGGTTTTTTTCAGAACAAAATGTTCCACCACAAATTAGTAGTGATGACTTTAGCATTTTTTTTTTGTGATAAAATAGAAGACTTCTTCGCTGCTGCCAGAGGCTGCATTTCGTTACTAGTTTTACTTGATCGCAGTGCTGCATTTGACACTATCGATCATGATATCCTCATACTGTAGAGTTTAAATTCTACAGGTGTCCAGGGACAAGCTTTACAATGGTTTAAGTCATACTTAACTGGCCGTTGCCAGTTTTTAAATATAAATGGACAGCTTTCACAAGTCAGGCCAGTAAAGTCTGTGGTGCTTCAAGGATCAGTCCTAAACCCTTTGCTATTTATTAGAAGGCATGGGATCAACTTTCACTGCTATGCAGATGACACTTAGTTCGATATATCAACAAAACCTGATGAGACGTCTGAACTGTCAAAGCTAACTGCTCAACAACTCAAACTGCAATTTGAACGATACAATGTTAGTATTAGCTCAACTGTAAAAGATCTGGGTATTATATTAGACCTAACTTTTGAAAATTATATCTCCCATGTCACAAAAACCACCTTCTCTCATCTGAGAAATACTGCTATGTTATGAGGCATGCTATCCATCTCAGATGCAGAAAAGCTAGTTCATGCTTTTATGACTTCTAGGCTGGATTACTGTGATGCTCTGTTTGCTGGTTGCCCAGCATCCTCTATTAATAAACTTCAGTTAGTGCAAAATGCAGCTGCCAGAGTTCTTACCAGGTCTAGAAAATTTGACCACATAACACCCCAATTTTATCCTCCTTACACTGGCTGCCTATTAAGTTCCTCTTTGTACTAAACTCTTTGAGTTTGTGCTATTGTCTGTGAGTTTGTGCTGTCTTTGTGCTTTGTCTTGTATTTGTCTTTTGTGGGTATTAGAGGTGTGAATGATTTTACGATTATCATGCCATCGATTCGGTTCAATTCGATATCTCGGTGCATTACGGTGCATTGACGATGCTTTCCATACACAGTGTTGTATTTTGGGGGGTGGCTATAACAAGCTGTCTGTATAACCACACACACACACACACGGACACACAGCACCACACTGTCTCTCATTCACACACATACACAAACATAGACAGCACCAAACAAACACACACACACACACACGCCACTTGCGCTTGCTTGCTTGCTCGGGAGCTCGGGAGCGATATTGCGAGACCGCCCACTCCTGTTAAAATTACACCAATTTTATTCCCATGGGAATGCATACAGCTGAGAGGAAAAGAGAGGGGATGAAAAGTCACGCCAGCAGCCGAGAGGAAAAGAGAGGGGAGGAAAAGTCACGCCAGCAGCCGAGAGGAAAAGTCACGCCAGCAGGTGAAATGGGCCACAGTGAGAGAGAGAGAGAAATGGAGTACTTTCATTCCCTCATTCGCAGAAAAATAGTGGCTTCTGCTGTAATTGTCAGTGAAAGACTGTACAGAAATAACACACGCAGTGAAATTGTGCACAGTTGGCGCCAGGAGTGTTGTAAATACCCACGCTCACCTCCTTCGCGACAGAGTGTATATGAGGTAAATGACATCAGTACATAATAACCGGTTATGATTTTTACTGAACCGAGACCGAATTGTCCGCGTCTGCATCGCGGTGCACCGAAGAAACAATTTTGACACTACTAGTGAGTAGACTTCTAGTGTCTGCCCCATCCAGTTTATCTTTTTATAGTTTTCTGGTTTAACCCCCAGGGGTCAAACACCAAGTCTACGTGTTTTGATGCGCCTTCTCCTCATAATGCCGGAATGAAGTTAAATTACATTTTCAGTTTTGATCGTACAGATAAGATCAATACATCAATCGAATCTGTTAGGTGTCTAGTTTTTTGTGTACACTCACATAGAACAACAAATGTGTGTGCTTTTGCAAAATAAGGATAATAAACAGTGTAGGTATTCTCTCTTTTCTCTCTCTGCAAACTGTTTTTAGAAACGCGTCAGTAAAATGCACTGAAACTCTGCGAAAACAAATCACACAGACATGAGACATACAGTTGAAGTCAGAGTTATTAGCCCCCCTGAATTATTAGCCCCCCCTATTTAGTTTTGCTAGCTTAGTTTGTACTGCCCAGCCCATCTCAGTGGCTCATGCAGACAATCAGACCGGTTATGTGATTTAGTTCACCATACGGCCTCCCAAGTTTACGAGTGTGTATGCCCCTGCCTTGTGAGAGGAAATTGCTGTCATCAAAAATCGGCAATCGTGCCCAAAAAAAGCAGTGGGTTAAGTCTTAGATCTGTGCAAACTGAACCACTATTCACACAAAATGCAGTACAGGATGCTCAAGCAGAAGTCCATTCTCCAAATCCTTTCATCTTTCTAATTGGTTTGCAGCCATAGACCTGAAGGATGCGTACTGTCATGTCTCCATTCTTTCATGCCAGTGTCCATTTCTCTGGTTTGCGTTCAAAGGTTGAGGATGGCAGTACAAAGTCCTCCCCTTCGGGCTCTCCCTGTCTTCATGGGTCTTTACCAAGCTCACGCAGGGTGCCCTTGCTCCTCTTCAGCTCACTGGCATACACTCAATTATCTTGATGAGTGGCATACAATAGCCCCATTGCGGGATCAATTGATTATGCACAGGAACATGGTGCTCCGGCACCTTGACCAGTTGGGGCTTCGGGTCAACCGAGAGAAGTGCAAGCTCTCCCCTGTGCAGAGTATCTCCTTTCTTAGGCTGGTGCTGTCCTGTCTAAGTATTCTTGACAGAAACACAGTGGTCCCACTCTAATTTTTTCAGAGGCTCCTGGGGTATATGGTATCCACAGATATCACAGGTATCCACTGATATCATGCTGCTCGGGCATGGTGGGTGCACACCGGGTGACCATCATTCCACTACATTGTCGCACCCTTAGTCCTTGAACAGATCTTGCCTTTCTACATGCTGGGGTGTCCTTAGAACAAGTATCCAGGCATGTTGTAGTATTGACAGATGGCTCCAACACGGGCTGGGGTGCCTTTTACTATGAGCATGCAGCTGCCATGTCAACCTGTTTGTTCCTCTCGAAAACGCCCATTCCCAGTTCTTTTATTCCCAGACCAAGGCCCCCTCAGAATGGATGTGATGGCACAAAGCTGGTCCCCAGGCATGTGCAAATATGTATTTTCCCCAGTGAGCCTACTCGCACAGACCCTGTGCAAAGTCAGGAATGACGAAAAGCAGGTCCTTTTAGTTGCACCTCTCTGGTCCAACCGGACCTGGGTGTCCGAACTCACACTCCGGCCCCTGCCTGGCGTATTCCTCTGAGGGAGGACCTCCTCTTTCAGGGACGGGGCACCCTCTGGCACCAGTGCCCAGATATCTGGAACCTCCACATGTGGTCCATAGACGGACCACGGAAGGCTTAGGTGACCTACCAGAGTCGGTGGTTAATGAGCCATTTCCCTTGGGGTTGAGAGCACACTCAAGAAGAAGTGTTGCCTCCTCTTGGGCGTTAGCTCATGGCGCCTCTCTCTCAGATATCTGTAGAGCTGCTGCTGGGCGACACCTAACACATTTGTGAGATTTTATAATCTCCAGTTGGAGCCCATTTCCTCCTGTTTACTGGGTAACCCTGCTCAATCGGGGGGAAACTGAGCTTGGTGTCAAAAACGCTTTCTGTGACAGGCTCCCTAACCCAGAGATATGTGCACTTATTTTGCTCTGCTGAAGCAAGTTCCCATTTGGCGAACCCTAGAGAGTTTCTCCGAGGACCCCAGATACCTGGCCCAGGACAAAGTCTGGTATACCAGCTTGGTCTACCCACATGCTGAGGATCAGTGCCAGCTATGCGTGATCCCTGTTGGCGATCCCACATTAGTTATTCATATGTGTCTTCCTTACTTGCTAACCAGCTTATCATCCTGGATAGGGCTAGCCTATATGTCTATGACACAAAACATTGGTATTATAATTGGTCAGATAAAACTCCTGGAAAATAGTCAACAAAAATTTATAATTTAATAATGTAAAACTGTATCTATTTTCTATTCTCAAATACATAGTCATTCATGTTTCAAGGGTATGGACAATCTGTACTGTTAAATAATTGAGATGACATGCGAGATTTAGTGAACACCAGTTTACCATCACACTTGTACTTCCTTAACACTGCTCTAGGCAGGACTAAATGATCACAGCACACAATCAGACATGAGTGATGATTAATGGACAGTCTATGTGAACAGAACAATGCATTGTTTTAGCACAGTGAACACAACATTTCCTCTCCTCTTATAACTGACAATGAAAAACAACATTAAGTAGCCCCACCATAAAACTAAATCTACACATGTAAAGAGGCAACAAAGTCTTTCAAGTAACTTGGCTGAGATCTGTTACGCATTGGCCATGGGGATGTAGAGTCTTGATATTGGGCTATGGTCAGGGCTTAATTTGTGCCGGCACCTCATTTTACTGATCCCCCTCCACAACCGCCCTCCTCCCCCATCCGCTGTTCACTTTCACTTTTTCCGCGACTTCCAAACCTTCGTCACTTTCGTCTGCGACAACCCCCCTGCTCTTCACTTTCGTCCAACGCCCCGCCATCCACAACCCAACTGTCCTGCAGGGACATTTGCAGCAGGTGGGAGAAGTGGCACGTCATGTGCATGGCCACTCTGTCGCTGGAGCACATTGAAGATATCTATCTATTCGGGACTTTGATAACAAGGTTTCAGCTGGTGGGTTTAGGCAAGGTCCTGGGGTATCTACGATTAATAAAAGCAGTCAGTGTGGCTCAAAACCCCACCAAGCTGGCCGGCTAGATTGAAAAGGTGGTTTCATTAGATTGGAAATTGGAAAACATCAAGTAGAAACTAGTGCCATTGCAACGTGATTTGGTCAGAGCTGGAGACTAGTGACGAACATTAGATATCTGCGAAATTAGAAATTGATCCAAATTGAAAGCCTTTTCTTCTTTTCGGCTTCCCTGTGACTCTCCTGCTAGGCGGCCTCGGCTTGAGACAAACAACTTTCCCTGGAGAGCAAGATGAGACACTCTGAATTCCTGCTCCCTGTTCCAAGGACAATTGTGAGAATCTACAGGCTTACACACACTTACAATCACAGCTACAGATAGACAATCACTGCCTAACTCCCACATCCGATGTTATGTTTATGTGTTTATGTGCTTGTGCTAGGGCTTTTTTTTCCCCTGGTGTCACACTGCCCTACTTCAACAGCAGTCTTAGAGGATTTTTTTTTCACCTACATCTTCCCTAATGTATTTAATTTCCTTAGGTGCAGCTACTTTCAAAGGTGCAGCTACTTTCTTAAAGGGCACCTATGGTGAAAAATCTACTTTTAAAGCTGTTTGGACAGACATGTGTGTAGATGTAGTGTATAGACAGTCATATTGGGGTGATGTAAACACACCCAGTCCTTTTTTTTCAGATTTAATAACATAAAAAGGGTGGACCAATTGGAGCGGTTTTCAGATCGACCGTAACTTTACGTAGGAGTGCGGTCCCCCTGCCCACCGAATTGATTGACAGCTGTGTGTATTAACATGTCCCGATAGTCGCGTGTATAATCATATCAACAAGACCAGACGTGCGCAAAGCAACCGGGAATAAAAGGTCTGTTCAGTTCGCTAGGATCATCAATCATCATCAAATGTGATCAAGAGTAAGTTTTACAAGTTTAAAATGTTTTAAAACAGTGCATGTGTGTAATGAATTACAGTGATTTAGCTTAGCTTTACTTCATCAGCACAGCCGCGTGTCAGAACAATTATAAAAGAAGACGCTTCAATCCCGGTTTGTGGATGTTAAATCAGGTTTATTTTGTACATTAACATAACAGATATCCATACAACAGTGGAGATTAACCTGTAGCCTGTCACATATGCGTGCAAACAGAGTGCGAAGCTAAACGCGCTCTCTCTCTCTCTCTCTCTCTCTCTCTCTCTCTCTCTCTCTCTCTCTCTCTCTGTGTGTGTGTGTGTCTGCTCTATGTGTGTGTGTGCGTGTCCTTGCTGTGTGTGCGCGTGAACTTTGTGACGACTTTGTGTGTGACTCATGGTTGCAACAAAAAAAACTGCATCAAATACTGATTGGTAACGTTCTTACTGTAGTATTTCTCACAAACGCGCCGTGAAAGGCCCAGTACAAAAAAAACAGCAACCAAGTTTTACCGGTTATAATACAGATGTTTCAGACAGCTATAACAAATACTCTGATGGTTGTTTTGAGCTCAAACTTTACAGACACATTCTGGGGACACAAAAGACTTTATATTAAATCTGAAAAAGGGGTAACCTAGGTGCCCTTTAAGGTACCATCCTACAAAAGGTATGATGCTCTCTCCATCTAATGAGTAACCACCAGGGGTTTAGACCAGAACGAAGCCAGTTTATTGTTCCTCATGTTGTCTGTGAACTCTCACTCAGGCATGAACTGCAATGTCTGGCTCTTTGGCACGTTTGAGCCAGTCAAATAATTGTTTCATCTGATGTTGTTGGTTAGTGGTAGGTGTTTTAATACCCCGGGGAAGTTTCTGATACACTAAGACTGTCTGGGAGACCCCAGTGGTGCTATACTGTGAGGCCCAAAAGTGTAGCAATGTAATGGGGATGGCTTGATTAAAAGTGTACCCTTGTGCCTGGTGATTTCTAAGGCTATTCTTCAGGGACTGGTGAAAACGTTCCACAACACCATTTGCTTGAGGATGGTAAAGGGTGGTGAGGATATGCTAAAAGCATTTGCTACTTAGGATGAAAAGTCAGTGGAAATAAACTGTGGGTCATTGTCTGTTATAATGGTCTGTGGGAGGCCCCAATTAATGAACAGAGAGTCCAGAAAATCCACAACACATTGCGAGGTGACTAAGCTTGTGGTGGGGAGGCCATTTAGAGTGCAGATCACATTCTACCACTAAGTACCTCTGATTGTAAGGAAACTCGTGAATCTCTCCACAAATATTCAGCTGCAGGTGCTCCCAAGACAAGTAGACCAGGTCAGTGGTTGAAGGGGTGGGGTGTGGTTTTCCACTCACAAGGCACAAGGTAGGCTGCAAAATCCTTAACTGGAAGTTTTCAACAGATTTCACTGTTGATGCCTGGCATCTAAACCCTATCCTGTCACCAGTTTAAACTTCTCTATGCTTAGATGTGGCTTGTGCCATTGTACCATTTTCAGCACAAGTGCACAAAGAGATGCATGCCATGCCAGTGATCATGCCATGTATGTGTCATTCCAACAAGCAAGCTTATTCTTAACACAGGCAAAAGCTACTAACTCTGAAACCTGTACAGGCCAACCATTTGCATTGTAAACGAGGAGCTGGGAAAGGACAGGGTCCTGCTCTGAGGCAATTTTGAGCTCCTGGAGCAATACTATGCTATGCAGAAGACAGTGTAGGAGTTGGATTATGTCTGTTTCAGAGTAGTTAACTTCATCTGTTGTTTCCTGAACTGGGACAGAGTAAGACAACAGGTCAGCCACTACACTTTCATGACCTGGTGTGGACTAGTGCTTGTTTTTTGCTGACAAAGCCAATCATATGTAATCTCAGGGGTCTATGACTAGTACCCGAAGTTGCCAGTAGTATTACTAAGGCATAATGAACTGTTCTCAGTATAGAAGGGCAGCTGTACAAGAACAGGTACCATCGTTCACATTTTGCTGATAGGCAAAAGCTACGGGTTTCTTTACCCCATTTGAGTCATGCGATGTATTTCACTTATATTACAATTTAATTTTCAATTAGCTAATCTCGTATCAAACATTCCGAGCAGACAGAACAGCGGATGACTCCGGTAAGATCAGAGAAGGAGGATTATGCATTTACATTAACAAAGCTTGGTGCACAAACTCTGTAGTCGTTGGGAGACATTGCTCTGTGTAGACCGTTTTATCTGCCACGGGAGTTCACCTACACTATAATAACTGCTGCCTATATTCCTCCCAATGCCGATGCCAAGCTTGCTATGAATGAACTTCATGCAGCCATCAGCAAACAACGGACTGCTCACCCGTAGGCTGCTTTTATTGTTGCGGGGGATTTTAATCACTCAAACTTAAAGACAGTGCTCCCCAAATTCCATCAAAACATTTTCTGCCACACAAGGGGAAACAAAACTTTAGACCAAGTTTACACAAACATGGCTGAAGCATACGCTGTGACCCCCCTCCCCCACTTGGGTCAATCAGATTACCTTTCTTTGTTCCTCACCCCCAAGTACTCACCCCTCATCAACCGTGTGAAGCCATCAGTAAGGACCATCAAAGTGTGGCCAGCGGCCAGTGACTCCACACTCCAGGACAGGTTTGAACACACAGACTGGAGTATGTTTGCTTCCCAGGCCACATGTGGCTCTCACACAGACATTGACAGTTACACTTCCTCTGTTCTGGAATATATCAACACCACCATAGACAGTGTTACAACCCAGAAACAGATCACCACATACACAAATCAAAAGCCATAGATGAACAAGGAGGTGTGCCTCCTGCTGAAGGCACGCAACACTGCCTTCAGATCAGGGGATGCACAGGCCTACAGCACTTCCAGGGCTAATCTGAAGAGGGGCATCAAAAAGGCCAAGCACTGTTACAAGCTAAAGCTAGAGGAGCACTTTTCCAACTCTGATCCTTGGCACATGTGGCAGGGCATCCAGGCCATCAGCAACTACAAACCCAGCCAGTCCACCCCCACAGCCACAAATGTCACCTTCCTGAACGAGCTAAATGACTTTTATGCCTGCTTTGAAAGAACAGCTCAATGGGGTATTCACAGACATTTTCAACCTGTCGCTTAACCTAGCAACTGTGCCAACATGCTTTAAAACCACCTCTATTGTGCCAGTACCCAAACACTCCAGCCCAACATGCCTGAATGACTATCACCCTGTAGCACTCACACCCATCATCATAAAGTGCTTTGAGCGGTTGGTCCTGGCACATCTGAAAGACTCTCTGCCATCCACACTGGACCCACATCAGTTTGCCTACCATGGCAACAGAAGCACAGAAGATGCCGTCTCCATAGCACTGCACTCTGTCCTCACACACCTGGACAATAAAAACACTTATGCATGAATGCTGTTTGTTGACTTCAGCTCAGCATTCAACACTGTCATACCCTCTAAGTTACTGATCAAACTTAGAGACCTGGATATCGACACTTCTCTCTGCAACTGGGTTATGGACTTTCTGACTAACAGACCTCAAAATGTTAGATCAGGCCACATCTGCTCCACCAACATCACACTCAACACTGGTATACCACAGGGCTGTGTGCTGAGCCCCTTCCTCTACTCCCTTTTTATCATCGACTGTAGGCCTGTGAACAGATCCAACACCATCATCAAATTTGCAGATGACACCACAGTGATTGGTCTAATCAGCAATAATGATGAGGCTGCCTACAGGGAGGAGATACAGCATCTGGCCACTTTGTGCACCGACAATAATCTGCTCCTTAACACCAACAAGACCAAGGAGCTCATTGTGGACTTCAGGAAGGGATGAACAGGCTCACATGATCTCATCCACATTAATGGGATGGCCGTTGAGCCTGTCTCATCCTTCAAGTTCCTGGGGACCCACATCTCAAAGGACCTTTCCTGGACCACCAACACCTCCAGCCTGGTCAAGAAGGCTCACCAGCGCCTATTTTTCTTAAGGCAACTTAAGAAGAACCAGCTTTCATCACCCGTCTTGGTGAACTGTGACCAACTGCGTCACAGTCTGGTGTGGAAGCTGTTCTGTTGCGGAACGTAAGGCACTGCAGCGGGTGGTGAAAACTGCCCAACGCATCACAGGGACTATGCTGCCAGCCATTGAGGACATCCAGAAGAAACACTATCTGCGCCGAGCACGCAGTATTCTTAAGGACACCTCTCACCCTGCTCATAGACTGTTTTCACTCCTGCCTTCCGGCAGGCGCTTCAGGCTCCCCCGGACAAAAACCAGCAAACTGAGGAACAGCTTTTTCCCCAGAGCTCTCTACCTTTTGAACTCTGCCCCTCACTGACTCTTTTGCCCCTCAATACACCCCCCACACTCCTCTAACTTATACCCCTCACAATCACTGCACTCATCATCATTTAACATGGACATTTGTAATTATGTTTATCTTCTGCACACTTCTGATTATTAATAGCATCCTGTACATATATTCATTTATTGTAAATCTCTGTTCATTATATACAACCTGTATATAATGTTCATTGTACATCCATCTGTAAATATTACCATAGTTTTTTTCTATAAACTGCACTTTATAACTTATACCTGTATCCTGCACTTGCTGCTATTGCACTGCTGGTTAGACCTAAACTGCATTTCGTTGCCTTGTACTTGTACATGTGTAATGACAATAAAGTTGAATCTAATCTAATCTAATCATCTCCTCTCAAAAAACAGCAAAACCGCATGGTTTAGCCATCCTCCTTAAGTATGCAACATATTGTGCAATTGAGTAACGGGTGAGCTGGCTGCACTGATGTTTTCCACTGCTCCCATGGGACTGTAGGCTCACTGGGCTGAGGCAGAAAGGGGCTTGGGTAAGTTAGTGACAGCATGGGGAATTCTTCAGCCATCCTTGTGGCCAATTGTTATACCCGTAAAGACAACTCGTAATGTACTTTAACTTTTTATACTTTATTGTTGTGATTCACTTTTCTGTCACACAACTCTCACACTCTGACAAACTCACGATAACCGTCTAACCAGTAGCAGATTTAGGCATGGGCAATAAGGGTGACCGCCCAGGGTGACATGTTGCTAGGGACAGCATGGAGAAAGGGTGGCACTAACACCATGAGTGTGGCACGACTGTCGTTTACCTAGAGCGCCAGTTAAGCTTGTGCCGCTACTGCATCTAACATTAACATCATCACTCATTTTCAAAGGTTTGAATGACGCAGATAAACAAGTGTACACCTTGTTAATGAGAGAACTGTAATCTGCGTTGGTATGTTTGAAATGGGTTTGATTGACACACACTGTGGCTAATGACATCCATTATCTGGATCAACACCCATTCATTTGTGACTTATTACAATACTTTACAACTTCACTCGCTCAATATCTTTCAGCATAGTCCATGATTTATCAGTGGTCGCCAGAGAGGACTGAACTGCTAATTATGCTGACATATGTTTTTTGTGCACCGGATGGCATTCCAGCAGCAACAGTACTACCTCTAATAGCTTATTTGATGTAATAATGAAGATGAACAAAAAATACTGAAAAAATGTATATAACTTTGGTAGCTAATTCTAAAGTAATTGGACTCCAATTGGACATTATAGTAAGAGAAAAAAATATATATTTTAATGTCTTAACTTAATGTTTTCTTTTTTAATTATTTTTGTATTCTGATATACTGTTGCATCACCTCAATATTTTTGAATTTATGTCCCATGAAGATTTTCAAAATAAATGTCTCTGGCACCTAGACTACAGCTCTGCACAAGAAGTTTGGCCAGAGAAGAAATGATCGTGCCCTACACAAAAAAAAAAAAGATAAAAGCAAACGCTATGGAAATCAGTGGTTAGAGGTTTCCAGTTGTCTTCAAAATATATATACAGTATATATTTTTATTCAACATAAGAAAGATATTCAAACAAGTTTGTAACTAATGAAGGTAAGTAAATGATGACTGAAAATTTTCAGTTTTGTGTGAACTCTTTGTGTGATCCCTTTAAGTTAGGTGATGAAATATTTGAAGGCATATATGTTTTTATAAAGTTCAAATTAATTTGTACAAATTAGCCATTTTTCTGACAATATGTAAAGTAAAAATAAATGAAACAAAATGTATATGTTCTCATGAAATTAGGCTGGCACAGCTTATGTACTGCCTATGCATGAAGTGTTTTTTGGCCTACTGTGATTTGTACATTACATTTACATTTAGTCATTTAGCAGACGCTTTTATCCAAAGCGACTTACAAATGAGGACAAGGAAGCAATTTACACAACTATTAGAGCAACAGTGAATAAGTGCTGTAGGCAAGTTTCAGGTGTGTAAAGTCTAAGAAGCAAAGCATTAGTAATGTAATTTTTTTTTTTGAGAGAGAGAGTACAGTTAGTGGTATAGCCAGAGAGGCAGTTGCAGATAAGGGAGGAAAGTGGAGATTAAATTTTTATAGTTTTTAGTCGTTTCTTGAAGACAGCAAGTGACTCTGCCGTTCTGATGCAGTTAGGGAGTTCATTCCACCAACTGGACAGATTGAATGCGAGAGTTCGGGAAAGTGATTTCTTCCCTCTTAGGGATGGAACCACGAGGCGACGTTAATTCACAGAACCTAAGTTTCTGGAGGGCACATAAATCTGCAGAAGTGAGAGCAGATAAGAAGGAGCAAAGCCAGAGGTCGCTTTGTAAGCAAACATCAGAGCTGTGAATTTGATGCGAGCAGCAACTGGCAGCCAGTGCAAATGGGTGAGTAGCGGAGTGACTTCTGCTTTTTTGGGTTCATCAAAGACCACTCATGCTGCTGCGTTCTGAAGCAGCTGAAGAGGTTTGATAGAGTTAGCTGGAAGCCTGGCTAGTAGAGAGTTGCAATAATCCAGTTTGGAGAGAACAAGAGCTTGAACAATGAGTTGAGCTGCATGTTCAGATAGGAAGGGTCGGACCTTTCTGATGTTATAGAGTGCGAATCTGCAAGATCGAGCAGTTCTAGAAATGTGGTCAGAGAAGTTTAGTTGGTCATCAATCGTTACTCCAAGGTTTTTTACCATTTTGGATGCAGTAATGGTTGCCCCATCCATCTGGATTGAAAAGTTATGGTGTAGAGTCTGGTTGGCAGAAACTTCAAGCATTTCCGTTTTCGCGAGGTTAAGCTGAAGATGATGATCTTTCATCCAGTGTGAAATGTCTGACAGGTAGGCTGAGATGCGAGCTGGAACCGAGGGATCATCAGGGTGAAAAGAGAGGTATAGCTGGGTATCATCAGCATAGCAGTGGTAGGAAAATCCATGTTTCTGGATGACTGGTCCTAAAGATGTCGTGTAGATGGAGAAGAGAAGTGGCCCAAGAACAGAGCCCTGAGGTACCCCAGTGTTTAGATGCTGTAGGTTGGACACTTCTCCCCTCCAAGACACCCTGAATGACCTGTCAGAGAGGTAAGATCTGAACCATTGAATAACAGTGCCTGCAACGCCCAGTGACTCAAGCGTGGATAGCAGGATCTGGTGGTTTACAGTGTCAAAAGCAGCTGATAAATCCAGCAAGATGAGGACTGATGATGTAGAGTCTGCTTTAGCCAGTCTGAGATCCTCCACGACCGAGAGCAGGGCAGTCTCAGTTGAGTGGCCTTTCTTAAAGCCGGATTGCTTGTTGTCCATGAGGTTGTTTTGAGTAAGAAAGTCCAGGACTTGATTGAACACTACTTTCTCCAGAATCTTGGCCATGAATGGAAGCAGGGATACCGGTCTGTAGTTTTTAAGTAGCGTTTGATCCAGATTGGGTTTCTTTAGCAGTGGGGTTACCCTAGCCTGCTTAAATGAAGTGGGGAATAAACCAGAGTCAAGAGATGTGTTAATTATGTGAGTCAGTGTTGGTATGACTGCAGGAGAAATGGCTTGCAAGAGATGAGAGGGAATGGGATCAAGCGGACAGGTGGTTGCATGGCTAGATAGCACGAGATTGGACACCTCAGACTCAGACAGCTGAGAAAAAGAGGTGAGTGTGTGTGGTGTATCTTACGTGTTTGTTGTAAGTGCAGCAAATTGAACACTGATTTTTGCAGTTTTGGTGCAAAAGAATGTAGCAAAGTCATCAGTAGTAAGTGTGGAGGATGCAGGTGGAGGAGGAGAATAGAGGAGGGAGGTAAATATTTTAAAAAGTAAGCGAGGATTGGTGGCACTTTTGATTTTCTGACGGAAGTATGTCTGCTTTGCAGAAGTAACCTCAGCCGAGAAAGAGGACAGAAGAGTTTGGTATGTTGTGAGCTCTTCAGGATTTTTAGTTTTTCGCCAAATTCTCTCTGCAGCCTGAAGTTTAGAGCGATGCTCACTGTGAACATCAGAGAGCCAGGGTGCAGGAGGACTGGGACGGGCTGGCCTGGATGTAAGAGGACATAGTCTGTCTAGACATGATGCTAGTGTGGAGCAGAGTGTATCAGTGGCACTGTTCGTATCAAGTGCAGAGAGTTTGCAAGATGGAGGAAGAGAGTCTGAAACAATGGTGGATAGTCTATTGGGTGAGAGAGAGCGTAGGTTTCTGCGAAAGGGAACTAGTGTTGGAGTGTGTGGCGGCTGAGGAGTAATGTGGATGTTGAGAGACAGAAGGAAATGATCCGATGTTTGTAGTGGAGTTACTAGTGTTTGATCAGCGAAGCAATGTCGAGTGTAAATAAGGTCTAGCTGATTACTTGATTTGTGAGTAGCAGAAATAGGTGCTCTTTTGAGGTCAAAAGAGGCAAGCAGAGTCTGGAAGTCAGCAGCTTGAGGTCTTTCAATGTGAATGTTGAAGTCACCTAGCACCAACAAGGCAGTGTCATAATCAGAAAAAGATGAGAGAAGAACATTCAGTTCATCTAAGAAGTGACCTAATGTACCTGGTGGGCGGTAGATGACAACCACATTTATGTAGAAGGGGTGGATAATGGTGACTGCATGGAATTCAAAGGAGCTGATTTTTGGCAGAGACGGTCTCTGAGTGAATTTCCATTCTTTGGAAATCAGTAGTCCAGTCCCACCCCCTCTCCCTGTCTGACGAGGAGTGTGGGAAAAAGAGAAATTAGTAGAAAAAGCTGCATGTGTAGCAGTGACCTCCAGTCTCAACCAGGTCTCAGTTAGAGCCATGAGATTATAGTCAGAATGAGTAGCTATGGAGGTAATAAAATCTGCCTTGTTAACAGCAGATTGACAATTCCAGAGGCCCATAGAGAGATAGAGTCGTGTAATAGTAGATACATGTATTGATCAAAGGTTGTGAGGATTACGCCTGCAGCGTACCTCCCATGCTTTGCGAGTGTAACAACAGGAATTAGTAAACACATAATAAAAGTGCAATGAAAACAATAATAAGTGCAGAGATAAAGTAAAATAAAAAAAGTAAAGTACTCAGGTAGTCGCGCAGGTAGAGTCGATGATCTTTACACTCATTGGTCTTCAGACGAGGCTGCCGCGACCGCTGCCGCAGTGAGACAACCTGCTTATATACACCCCTGAGCGCTTTGCTGATTGAATTCAGCTGGACATGCCTCGAGAGTAAAAACACCTGAAACTGCGGCGGGGGCGCGAAACCATCTGCGCTCGACACACAAGCTCTTACAGTAACCTAGGAAACAGTGGGTAAACTTTTCTAGTACCATACACAGACAGCTGAAAACAAGTTTAAATGTCCTACAACCATACACAACCAGCTGAAAACAAGTCTAAGTGTCCTCTAACCATACATAGCAACTGAAAACAAGTCTAAATGTACTTACACTGTGTTGGTCTCGTTGTTAAAGTGCTTCTCCTGCTAACTAAACCTACTGTGCTCAATATATATAGTCTTTACCTGGCGTTTAGACACGCCTCCAGAGTAAAAACACCTGAAACTGCGGCGGGGGGCACGAAACCGTCCGCACTCGACACACAAGCTCTTACAGTAACCAAGGAAACAGTGGGTAAACTTTTCTAGAACCATACACAGACAGCTGAAAACAAGTTTAAATGTCCTACAACCATACACAACCAGCTGAAAACAAGTCTAAGTGTCCTCTAACCATACATAGCAACTGAAAACAAGTCTAAATGTACTTACATGGTGTTGGTCTCGTTGCTAAAGTGCTTCTCCTGCTAACTAAACCTACTGTGCTCAATATATATAGTCTTTATCTGGCGTTTAGACACGCCTCCAGAGTAAAAACACCCGAAACTGCGGCGGGGGGCACGAAACCATCTGCGCTCAACACACAAGCTCTTACAGTAACCAAGGAAACAGTTGGTAAACGTTTCTAGTACCATACACAGACAGCTGAAAACAAGTTTAAATGTCCTACAACCATACACAACCAGCTGAAAACAAGTCTAAGTGTCCTCTAACCATACACAGCAACTGAAAACAAGTTTAAATGTACTTACACGGTGTTGGTCTCGTTGCTAAAGTGCTTGTCCTGCTAACTAAACCTACTGTGCTCAATATATATAGTCTTTACATAGTCGAAACCGTCCGCGCTCGACACACAATTTGTAGTTTTATATCTCACTTAAAATGCAATGGGTGTTGTTTCAGAGGCTTATGGGAGGTGTAGTTTAATCACTCACCTGTTGCTGTTGTTGATACTGTAGGAGCTGTTGCTGCTGGTATTGGTGGATATGCTGTAGGTGCTGGATCTGCTGTAACTGGTTCTGATACTGATGCTGCTGTTGTTGTTGGGACAGGAAGTGAGCTGCTGTATTTGGGTCATAGCCACCTTCAGTCCCGACTGCCATGACATATGAACCAGTGGCAGGAGATGCCACACCTGACTGTTCATTACTAATTGGCTCCCACGCATCAGAGGAAGAAAGGCAGTAAAGACCCTGGGAGACATAATTGTGGGGCCACACTTCTGCAGAGGAATGGTGCATCTGGTCTGTAAGAGATACAAAAAATACAAGTTTTACAGCTTTATGGGTGTTTATGGGATATTTTATTTCAGATTTGAAAATTTTATTTTTTTTTCAAATGGCCTGTGCTATAGATTATTGCATGGCTACTTAGCAAATATTTAAATAAATGTATATGAAATATTGATCTGACCTGGAATTATTGTACTATGTTAGAAGAAAAAATAACCCAGACATGAGGATAGCTAGCTCGGATACAGAATAAAAGAAATGACTTGCAAGTGTTTTTAGTGTAGTAGTATTAGTTTATAGTAATCATTGATGAATAATATGCAAATGGATTAGTCATTTAGATCTTTAAAATATAATGTACTTTAAAAATAAAAGGTTTGTTAAAACACACCAAACATGAAAGTAAAATAGGTTATTTTATTTTCGAGTTTCATCATTTCGCTGCTTTTAGATTTGTTTTATAAAAGATTTAAAAAATTCTTATATGAAGCTTTGACTAGGCAGGATGATCAGATGTTAATATATTTGATCAGATAGCAAATCCTTGTAACTTTAAATCAAAACTATATTATATTATAAAACATTAATTCATTCATTTTCCTTCGGCTTAGTCCCCTGCTTATCAGGTTTCATGCTACAGCAGAATAAACCATCAATTATTCTGGCATATGTTTTACACAGCAGTTGCCCTTCCAACTGCTGTACTGAGAAACACCCATATAGTACACTCTCACATTCACACACTCATACACTACAGCTAATTTAGTTTTAAGCATGGAGAATATGCAATCTCCACACAGAAATGCATTTATCTGCAAAAACCTGCAATTAGTGCAATACAATGTTCATATTAGTTCTACTATCAAAGATCTGAGTGTTATATTAAGCAGCAACTTAATTTTAATTGTCCCATGTCACAAAAACAGCTTTCTTTCATATGAAAAATATCGCTAAGCTAATAAACATGCTCTCTATCTCAAATGCAGAAAAGCTAGTGCATTCTTTTATGATCTCTAGACTGGATTATTGTAATTCTCTGTGTGCTGGTTAAATAAAAAATACGATCATTTCATCCCAATTTTGCCAACCTAATTTAATTTGTAAATATACATCCTTTCCTGTCATTCAGACCTGCAACACATTCCAAAAAAAGCAACAAGTCCAAAAGCCAGTGTCTGTTATGGTTTGGGGTTGTGTCATTCCCCTTTGAAAGGTAACTTGCACTTCTCTGATGGGACTGTTAATGCTGAAAAGTACATAGAGATTTTGTGATATTGATACAGTGATACAGATATTGTGCCTTCTTTTCCAGGGACATCCATGCATATTTTAATAAGACAATGAAAAACTACATTCTGCAAACATTATAGGCTGCAGAGAAGAGGATAAAGGTACTTGACCAGTCTGCCTGCAGTCCCGAACTTTCTCCAATAGAGAACGTATGTCACATTTTGAAGTGCAACATGTGACTATGAAGATCCCAGACTGTTACACACCTTAGACTTATTTGCAGGAAGAATGGGAAAAAAAAATTACACCTGAAACACTTTATCACTTGGTGTTTTCAGTCCCTAAACATCTTTTAATTGTTGTGAAAAAAATGGCAACATTACAAAGTGGTAAACGCTTTACCGTTTCAACTTTCTTTGAAATGTGTTTCAAGAACCAAAATATGAATATATGTAAAAAAACACAATAAAAATCACAAGGAACACAATAAATAATGTTTTTATATTGTCTGCAATGAAATACAAGTGAAAGTAAATATAGAAATCGCAACTTTCTTTTTTATTTGCATTTTCCATACTGTGTCTTTGATTGCCTCACAGAAATTAATCCCTTTAGCATTTAAAGATCTTTTTGGCTACATGCTTTATTACATTTTTTTATTAATGTTTTATTGCAATTATTTTTTAACTATTTCTTTACTTATCCAGAAGTATGATTTGAATAAAAAAAGAATTAAATTGCTGATTGCATATACATTTTATAAGGTAAATTCTGAGATTGATCAAAATGTGTAACTAATCATAATTGTTATTATTAATTATTCATATATTGACTTTTATTGACTTATATTGACTTGTGGGACATGTTGTGTCACATCCTCGGTCTGATCACCGGTTCATTCCTTGTGTTTTGTTTTTCCCCTTTAACTCGTTTTGTGTTGATCACTCACACCATGCTTTGTTTACTTCTCGCTTCCCCACCCATCCGCTCTATTACTTTCCATCAGGCTATCAAGCTAATTCCACTCACCTGGTTTCCTTGATTTCTCACCCTATTTACTCCTCCCTTGACCGTAGTTCTGTGTCAGATTGTAGCTGTTCCCCTTCCTGCATGTCGAGCGATCTCCCGGTCTAGTCCTGTTCCTGTTCCTGTTTAGTCCTGTGAGTTTTGTCGTGTCTGATGTCCTGTCGATTTTTCCTAATATTGTTTTCTCTATCTGCCTTCAAGCCATTTCCCACCCATTTTTGTATCGCTGCCCATCTGACTCTCCGTCTCTCTCTCGCCGGTCTCAAAGCCTCAGTCTTCCTCGCGGCCGCGCTGATTCAGTCAGCGGCTGCCGGACTCATCGCCCCCTGTCGGGTGTCAGGATATTGCACCCACTTGAGGATAGTTTCTCTGGCCTCTTCGGAGTTGTTTTATTTTGTATCATTTTGAAGACTACATTACCTCACTTCTCAGTGTTTTTTGTAAATTGTGGGCCACTGTGCCAGCTCCATTATGGAGGAACTTTCAGTTTTTTTTGTTGCCCCCTTGAGATAATTCAGGCTCTATAAATAAACATTATTGAAGACCTGCACCTGTGTCTGACCAATCTTCTCCTCATCCAGATCCCTGACATTACAATCTGACCAGGATGGACACAGCAGGTCAAGAATCTGTCAGGTCGGCTTTAGCTCAACAAGGAGTTTTGTTGGGTCAGCACGAGTCACGACTCACCAGCACCTCCAGGGAAGTGGAATATCTAACCAATCAGGTGGCTGACCTCACGGCGCGCCTGCAAGAGCTTCAGTTCGAGACCCTGCAGGGGGCTCAGGCGTCCCACCAGGCCCCTGAACCGTGCTGCAACGCACTTATGCCGCAGAGGAGACTAGAGTTGTCTTTGTACTTACCCTTCTCACGGGCAGAGCTTGTGACTGGGGAACATCTGTCTGGGAGGCCAGAGCACCATGCTGTTCCTCTTTCAGTAATCTCCGCCATGAGATGATCCGACTCTTTGACCGATCTGCCAGGGGTCAGGAGGCGGCAGACCAATTAGCACGTCTTCGTCAGGGAGGTCAGTCTTTCACTGAGTATGCTATTAAATTTAAGACGCTGGCGGCCTCATGTGATTGGAATGAAAAGGCCTGGTATGCCATGTTCCGAGCGGGTCTGAATGAATACATCCAGGATGAACTAGCTACCCACGACTTACCACAAGACTTCGACACCCTCACGAATTTGGCGCTTCGCATAGAGGGCCGTCTCTGTCATCGAGATCATCGAAGACTATTTTACTCTTCAACCAGATGGAGGACCCTTGTTCCCTTTCCACCACAGTACCTCCCTTGGACCCTGAACCAATGCAAGTGGGACGTCTCCATCTTACGTCTCTGGAGAAACAACAGCGACTGGCTCAGGGCCTGTGTCTATACTGTGGCAAGCCGGGACATTTTGCTGTGAAATGCCCAGTAAAAGCCAAGGCTCACCAGTGAGACGAGGGATCCTGGTGGGTGCTATTCCTTTCTCTTCCCCCTCATCTCGCACCCTCCTCCCTGTTATGGTTCAGTATGAAGGCATTTCCAGATCCTGTTCTGCTCTCATTGACTCGGGGGCAGAGGGAAATTTCATGGGCCGTGCTGTGGCTGCCCAGTGGGGAATTCCAACCATTCCTCTTGCTGAACCAGTTCCTGCCCACTCCCTTGATGATACTCTTATCGCCACCGTTTCACACACTACCCCTAGTGTAAGTCTTATTATATCCGGCAATCATCGTGAGGTTACCATGCTTTACCTTCTAGACTCACCCAGTGCACCTATAATTTTAGGGCACCTTGGTTGTTAAAGCATGGCCCTCACGTGGATTGGTTTGGAGATTCTGTCTTGTCTTGGAGTCAATCATGTCTTAAGTCTTGCCTTGGTCCTGCCCCGTTTCCTGTTTCTGTACCTTCTGTGTTACAGGTGGAGTCAGTGGATCTGACCGAGGTTCCGGCGGAGTATCACGACCTGCACCTGATCTTTTGCAGGTCCCGGGCCACCTCCTTGCCTCCGCATCGACCTTACGATTGTGCCATAGAGCTTCTCCCAGGCACTTCTCCACCTAAGGGACATTTGTACTCTCTGTCCCGTCCTGAAAGAGAGGCCGTGGACAAGTATATTAACGAATCCCTTAAAGCCGGCCTCATCCGTTCCTCCTCATCCCCTGCGGGAGCTGGGCTCTTCTTCGTCAAGAAGAAGGACGGCTCCCTCCGTCCCTGTATTGATTATCGAGGGCTGAATGACATCACCGTTAAGAACAGGTACCCCTTACCTCTTATGTCCTCAGCCTTTGAACTCTTGCAGGGAGCCCAAGTCTTCACCAAGTTGGACCTCCGTAATGCATATCATTTGGTTTGCATTCGGGAGGGGGATGAGTGGAAGACAGCCTTCAACACACCCACGGGACACTTTGAATATCAGGTCCTTCCCTTTGGTCTGACCAACGCCCCGGCTGTCTTCCAGACCCTGGTCAATGACGTGTTGAGAGACATGGTAAACCAGTTTGTCTTCGTGTACTTGGATGACATCCTTATATTCTCTCCCTCTCTGCAGGTACACACTCAGCATGTTCGCCAGGTGCTGCAATGACTCTTAGAGAACCAACAATTCGTTAAGGCGGAGAAGTGCGTCTTTCACACCCAGTCAGTATCGTTTCTGGCGTTTTTAATTTCGGCGGGGGAGATCTGTGCTGATCCTTCGAAGGTAAGGGCTGTTGCCGAGTGGCCAACTCCTGACTCTCGCAAGGCACTGCAGCGATTCCTGGGTTTCGCCAACTTTTATCGGCGTTTCATCAGGAACTTTGGCCAGATTGCTGCACCCTTAACAGCGCTCACCTCCTCCAAGATACTGTTTAGGTGGGGGAATAAGGCTCAGGAGGCCTTTGATAAACTCAAGTCCCGTTTTATCTCTGCTCCTGTCTTATCTTTTCCAGATCCTAAACTGCAGTTCATTGTCGAGGTAGATGCTTCTGAGGTCGGAGTAGGCGCAGTTCTATCATAACGATCTCTTCGGGATGGGAAAGTTCATCCCTGTGCTTTCTTCTCCCCCCCCCCTTTGACCCCCACGGAACGAAACTATGACATAGGCAATCGGGAGTTGTTGGCAGTCAGGCCCGCTTTGGGGGAGTGGCGCCACTGGCTGGAGGGCGCAGAGCAGCCTTTTGTGGTCTGGACAGACCACAGGAACCTAGAATACATAAATTCTGCCAAGAGGCTTAATGCAAGACAAGCCCGCTGGTCCCTCTTCTTCAGCTGTTTTAATTTCACTCTCTCGTACAGGCCTGGGTCTGAATGTTAAACCCGACTCTCTCTCTCGCCTGTTTGAGGCCCCAGAGAGGGGGGTTTCAAAGGACACCATCCTGCCCAGGGGCGTGGTGGTGGCCTCTCTCTCTTGGGAGATCGAGAGTCTGGTCCTGAGGGCTCTACGAGAGTGCCAACCACCTCAGAAGGTTCCAGCAGGCAAATTATTTGTTCCTTCTGTTCTGCATTCACAGGTCATCCAGTGGGGTCACTCATCCAGATTAGTCTGTCATCCAGGAGTTCGGAGATCGCTGGCAGCCATCCAGCAGCAATTTTGGTGGCCATCCATGGCCAAGGATGACAGGCAGTTTGTGGTTGCCTGCTCAGTTTGCGCCCAGAACAAGAGCTCTAACTCTCCTCCCACGGGTCTGCTCTGCCCCCTTCCCATCCATTCCCATCCCTGGTCACACCTTGCCCTTGGTTTTGTAACTGGTTTACCAGTATCAAAAGGAAACACTGTCATCCTTACAGTGGTGGACCGATTTTCTAAGGCGGCCCACTTCATTCCTCTTCCTAAATTGCCCTCAGCCAAGGAGACTGCTCAGGCGGTTGTGAACCACGTTTTCCGGATTCATGGTCTTCCGGTCAACATGGTTTCTGATAGGGGTCCCCAGTTTGTCTCCCGGTTCTGGAAGGAATTCTGTCGACAGATCGGGGCCTCTACGAGTCTGTCATCGGGATTTCATCCTCAGACCAATGGGCAGTCTGAGCGGGCTAACCAGGATTTGGAACGCACTCTCCGCTGCCTGGCATCCCAGAATCCGAGCTCCTGGTGTCAACAACTGTCCGGGGTAGAATATGCTCATAATACTCTACCAGTCTCCTCCACAGGTATGTCACCATTTCAGTGCTGTGTTGGTTATCAACCACAACTGTTTCCCTCACAGGAACCCGATGCTGCGGTTCCGTCTGCCTTGGCTTTGTCCAACGGTGTCAACGCACCTGGAGTAGAGCCAAGGAAGCCTTGGCCCAGGCTAGTAGGTGGACCAAAGCAGCGGCTGACCGTCATCGGACTTCCACCCCCTGCTATGTTAGTGGTCAAAGGGTATGGCTGTCAACCAAGGACCTGCCTCTCAGGACAGTCTCACGTAAATTGGCTCCCAGGTTCATTGGCCCATACCGGATCACCAAGGTGTTAAGTCCCGTGGCAGTTCGGCTCAAGCTCCCTCCTACGCTTGGTCGGGTACACCCAGTCTATCATGTTTCTAGGGTTGAACCTGTTTTGTACTCTCCTCTTGCTCCCACTGTCCCGACCCCTTCCCCCCCTCCCCCCGTCTAGTGGATGGATCTCCAGCATATACTGTCAGGAGATTACTAGACGTCAGACGTAGGGGTCGTGGTTTCCAATACCTAGTGGACTGGGAGGGCTATTTCCAATACCTAGTGGACCGGAGGAGAGGAGCTGGATCCCGGCCCGGGATGACTTGGACCAGGGGTTGGTCGAGGAATTTCGTCGGAGACGAGGTGAGCCCCCTCCCTAGGGCGCCCTGTGGCATCCGTGGGGGGGGGGGGGTGGTACTGTCACATCCTCGGTCTGATCACCGGTTCATTCCTTGTGTTTTGTTTTTCCCCTTTAACTCGTTTTGTGTTGATCACTAACACCATGCTTTGTTTACTTCTCGCTTCCCCACCCATCCGCTCTATTACTTTCCATCAGGCTATCAAGCTAATTCCACTCAACTGGTTTCCTTGATTTCTCACCCTATTTACTCCTCCCTTGACCGTAGTTCTGTGTCAGATGGTAGCTGTTCCCCTTCCTGCATGTCGGGCAATCTCCCGGTCTAGTCCTGTTCCTGTTTAGTCCTGTGAGTTTTGTCGTGTCTGATGTCCTGTCGATTTTTCCTAATATTGTTTTCTCCATCTGCCTTCAAGCCATTTCCCACCCATTTTTGTATCGCTGCCCATCTGACTCTCCGTCTCTACTCAGCCGGCTTTCGTCTCTCTCTCTCGCCGGTCTCAAAGCCTCAGTCTTCCTCGCGGCCGCGCTGATTCAGTCAGCGGCTGCCGGACTCATCGCCACCTGTCGGGTGTCAGGATATTGCACCCACTTGAGGATAGTTTCTCTGGCCTCTTCGGAGTTGTTTCATTTTGTATCATTTTGAAGACTATATTACCTCACTTCTCAGTGTTTTTTGTGAATTGTGGGCCACTGTGCCAGCTCCATTACGGAGGAACTTTCAGTTTTTTTTTTGCCCCCTTGAGATAATTCAGGCTCTATAAATAAACATTATTGAAGACTTGCACCTGTGTCTGACCAATCTTCTCCTCATCCAGATCCCTGACATGTTGTCTCAATATACTGTACATAAGCATTTTTGGGGGGATGTGAAAATTGTTTGAGTTTTATTACTTTGCCTTAGCATATGACATAATTATTGCATTATCTGTCAGTAACATGTTGTCATTTTGCATGCATATGGCTTTCATTGTTCTGAGCTCTCGTTCAAGTCTGTGAGGCTGTACTGAACAGTTCAGTGGATTAGTTCCCATTCTCCCGAGAGTCACAAGCCCCTGACCTTTAGATATTCATTTATTCAAAACCCAGTGTGCACTGCATTTTAAATCTGTGCAATAAAACAATACCACCCTCTCTCTCTAGGGGGTTTCTGTGGAAAACTTTCTTCATATAGAAATCTCAAAAGGCTAAATAAGAAGAAACTAAAGAAAAATCTTTAATATTTCAGTTGTTAAGGAATTATCAGGGACTTACACCACCACTTCTACAAACACACTTTGAGCTGAGATTGAAAAATGAGCTAAGTGATTGGAAAAAGGCTTTAATTATTCATTATGACAGAGTACTGCGCTCACATTGTGACATGGGATTACTAGTTCTAAATTGGTTTTATTCCTATAAGTTTTCAGTGTAAAGTGCAGTAAGTAGAAGTAAAATAATTAATCAGTACCTCGGCTTGTTATGCTTTCCTGGTTGGCCTCACTTAGATGGGCTACGCTCCCCTGATTAGATCCAACGCTTGTGCTTTCCCCATCCATTGAACTCCAGGCCAGCAGTGTCGCCTCAGAAATTGCGAACTGTTGAAGCACACCTGATAGGATGAAAAATGTACAATTTTTTGATTATTATTGATGCTCAACAGTAGTTGAAAAAAAAACTAGTGTAGCATTTTAAGATTTGTAAGAAATGTAAGTATAAAGCCCAGATCTTTATTAAATTTGAAATGTGGTCTTGTAGTGATCAGTGGTAAAGCCAGCAACTTGTGGAAATTAATTTCCAATATAAACAAATGCTGCAGAGTCAACACTAAACTCTGACCCTTTTCTTAAGCTTATCAGAAAGTGGCAATTGAGACAGTGACCATTTGTCTTTTGTTTATCTGAAAGACAAAGGTGTTAAGAGCCCAGAACTTGCAAAACAGTTTCTTGATCCAATTAACAATCTACATCGTCTCAGACACAGAGAGACACATGGATCAGAGAATACTCCATCTCACAAAAGAGACACAAATGGAATATTTCACTTCATATACCTGTAGCTTCAAATGAGCATGCATATATTTTTAATATGCACTGCTTGAAATACTCCACCGTATGAAACTTTGCTTATTAATGTTTATATATGAATACTTGGGTAAAGATCAACATTATATAGTGATGTTTAGACTCTATACATTGCAAATAATGCCTTGGGTAATTTATATGGGGTCTGGAAACTGAATTATGCATAGAAAAATATTTAAGACTCCTAAATATTATAATAGTTTACCGGTGGACTATGACTATGCAAATGCCGGTCACACTATGAATGACACCTTCCAGGGATCATCCAATCACAATGCTTTATTTGAAAGGCAACACCTTTCAATCCCGCCTTCCAGAGAAAAGGATTAAAAACATTCTCTTAAACAAAGAGAGGAATGTGTGGTTCAGTGGTGCATGGTAGTAACAACGAAAGGTGTGTGGTATGCGGTTGTAACGGAGTGTGGTACACAGAAGAGTGGTATTGAGACAGGTGTTGTAACTAAGTAACTCGGAGGAAACAGAAAGAGAAGTGAAGGAAAGACACACAAGGCTATCTGAATTGCTCAAAGACATCAGAACCTTTGCTGCGTGTTCCTTCAAGGATTTGGTAATTGGATTCACAGTGCTTTTTCCAAGGAGTCTGAAACCATAGCTTCAAGACTACCACCTCCAGAAATTTGCGTGTCCCAGATTTCCAGGAACTCTACATTCAAGGATAAAGACGTCGGTGTGTCCCTGACATCAGAACCACCACCTCCAGAAATCTCCAGTTCTGCATGTTCCAGAATCTCCAGATTTCTTCTTCTCAAAGCTCAAGAGAGATAAGTCTACTCATTCCATGCTTCAAGACCTGCAAAAAAAAGACCTGCCAGACCTGCATCTCACTTTTTCCAACCACTGCTTCAATGGCGGTAACGTAAATATGCCACTTTCTAACACTCTAAATTAGACCTTGGCATAGTGTGTTTCAGTATAAAATATATATATTCAGTATATTCATTTATAACAAAAACTTCCTCAGTTCTTTGTTATTGTAGAATAAGGTTTACCTTACCTTGACTTAATCACCTTCAAGACTCGCAAATGCACTTAATTTATTGTACATTTAGTATTTTAGTTACCTTTGTTTACTATTTTGTTAATAAATACACATTTATAACAATTGTGTCTACCTTGTGTAAATCCCAAAACAAAACCACAATACCAGCAGGACTGAGGTTCCCACATAGTGAATTACAAGTAGATTTGGCAAGCACACACCACCGTGCACTCAGATCAAATTTTAACGCACTCAGTGTTTCCACTGCACACAATTAAGAAGAACCAAATCAAAACAAACAATTTAAAGACAATATTAACAAAACAAAATATAGCTGCAAAGAACAATTAAGGGGCAAAGCAGTCCAGAGGCCAAAGGCAACAAAGTTAGTGAGTAGCATTCGACCAATTGAAGCAGTATTTGAATACATCAGATCAGTTTTTGAATACATTTGAAGTATGTTTCACTTGAAAACAATTAACATTGAAAGATTTTTTGGTTTATAACTTTTGGCCAATAGGTGGCAGATTTATGAATTTGATGTGATGTGGTCAGTGTTAGGTGACAATGAAGAACTTTAAGTTTGGTGTCAATATATTTAAGTATTGCAAAGGGACAGCCTCAAATGCAGTTTGGCATTATACCAGCACATTTGTTGGTGCCGTAAACAAAATCAGTTTTGTCTATTGACATGAATTTCACATCATTTGGTCATCATGGTCTAAAAATGATCTGAGTAAAATTTGGTGATATTTCGGGAAACTGTCTTGGAGGAGAATGTTTTTGAACAAAATCTAAATATGGCATAATTGCTATCAATGTTCTCTGCATGACTCAAGTTGAGATCAATTGTACCACAATAAACATATGCAGTCTAAGGTTATTAGCAAATTTATGAATTATTATTAATAGTTAGTTAAGGGTTCATAACACGTGACCACTAGGTTTATTGTGGTTATTGTGAGGTGACACACCTAAAGTTCAGTATCAATATGTTTAAACATTGCAGAATGACAGCCTCAGATGATCTTTGACATTGTGCCAGCACATTTTTCAGTAAATGATGTCACCTATGAACACTTTGAATTAAATAAATTTATGGTGGTGCAGGATAGAATGCTGATCTGCAGTGCTTCTCCCAGTTCTTCTCACCACATTATTATTTGCCCTAAATGGTAAGAAGGCAATACTTCAGGCTGCAAGCCCACCTCAATCATGAGACCTTCTAATACCTAGCAGACTCAGCCACCACAGGATCAGATGGGCCAGGAGGTAGGTCCTGGCAAAGCTGGACCTTCAGCAAAGCTTGATGGACATGTTTAATTTTACTTGAATCTGCTCCACCTTCCACAGGTGCTTTCAGGACTTGATTAGGTAGTGTTGTATGTAAATAGCATCTGTGGGAGACAGAGCGACCAATCACCCTGGAATGTGGCAGAGAGTGCAAAAGACCATGTAAGGTTTTATTAAAACGCTTGCACTGACCATTTCCAGCCAGGTGGTATGGAGTAGTGCGTAACTTACCACTCCATACAACATAAAACAAAATATAGCAACATCTTTTCTCCTAAAGGACCAGACCTTTCTTGGATCCTGATTTTGTACCAAATTATTATAATGCACAATCAATTTAAATCTATTGATTGCTATCATCTGTTGACATCACCTGTTTCAAAATACATCTAGCCCTAAATTGCTTCTGACTCAACTTTTTTGGAATGTGTTGCAGGTCTGAATGAGAGAAAAAAATGTAAATTTGCGATCGAAATGAAGTTGACCAGGCAAAACATCAAATATTTTGTGTTGATATTGTCAGCAATGAAATTCAAGTAAAAGTAAATTTGGAAATCACAATCTTTTTTATTATTTCTGTTTTCTGTACTGTCCCAACTTCTCATTTGGACTTGTAATATTGAGCCATTCGGTACAACCTCCATGGTTCAATATGCATGTAGAGATTGTGTTTTGTTTGGTTTTTCATTTAAATTTAATGAAATTGCATTTTATATTTTTTCCCATTCCTTCAATTACTCTCTGAGTAATTGAGCGCTAAAGCTAGGGATGCTTTCACAGGAGGCTTTTACTAAAATATGAATGCCCTCCACAAAAGCAAGCAAGCAAACTCACATCACTTGCTGGCTATTGTCACAAATATACAACACACACACAAATATTAAATGATAAGTCAACTAAAAATATTTATGTCAACTAATTATCAACTTTGTTGAATATACCAAAAAATTGTAGCAGCTCTACTACAAATGCATCTCCCAAGGCTTAGGACAAAACTAAGTTACTCTGGTGGCATAAACATTGCACACTCACTTGTTCTAGCTAAAATAACCTCTCTACCACTTCAGATGAATTTATCATTTAACAAGTTAATTTAACAAAGAATCTACCCAATTTGTTTAAATATTTTAGAAAAAAAAATATATATAAATGTTTTTCGCAAGTGTGCAAGTAAGCTGTGCATGTGTTTGGGTGTGTGAGTGTCAGTCACTGACTTGAGCTTCTTGGGCATCAGAATACTGCTCATTAATATTCACAACCCTCCCAAATATGGTCAAAACCAACCATACATCATATTAGGGCCAATTTCTAGGTTTGGAGAACAGTTCAAAGGTTCAGAGAACAATTTAAACATAGTGTAAGTACATTTTATGGCACCTATAGCCTTTAATATTTCTGTCTGTTTGGAAACCTACTTTATCTCACGTGATGTAAGATGATGTGCTTTAGGTTGAGAGCAAGCATAAAGCATTGAGCTTCACCATGGCCACTTACTCCTTAAGGTTCTGGCCTAGCCACTGGTTTACATAAGGTTAAAGTGAATGACAACAGGTTCTTCTGTGCACTATATTGTGTGGCATTCTCTTTCTCTCTTTCATTCTCTTTCTTATAATTTGTTTCTCACCTGCAGCAAAGCGAGCTTCCTTCTCTCCATCACTAAGGTCACTGTATGCATCGTTTTCCAGCTTGCGCTCGTGTTGAAGGTGCAGACTGGAGGTGCGTCCCGCTCCTCTGCCTCCCACACCAACTGTCTGCATGCCCCAGCTCTGCCACTCAATCATGTGTGCCACTCGCCCCTGAGCCATTGCTGTTGGCTTTGTCACCTTGTCCTTCATAGAGCGACTCACTCCTGAAGAGAACGGGCAGATAGGATCATACGGTAAGAAGGCAGCAAGAGGATTTGTTTATATTATGGAGATAAAAGGGGGGGGGGGGTGAGAAAAGAAAACATCGAGTATACAGTATAAGCACGCACCTGCTCAAAGGTAGATGTGGTATGGCAAACATTGCAAAAAGAACTATTAGGAATTTAAACAATTATATTTCATAATTAAGAGTTTTTAAAGGGATCACAGAATTTCTATTTAACTTTAATATTTTAAAGTTGGATATAACAAGAAAGATATATACATTAATTACAAAATATTTATGGGGTGTTAACCCTTGTTTATTGTTCAAATTTTCAACCCTTTCTTTATGTTAGGAGCTGTTTTGCCAACAAATTATAGGTTGCATAAATACACTTAAAACTATGTTACTATGTTCTGAGAGCAAAGCTTAGACACACACACACACACACACACACACACACACGGACACACACACACACACACACACACACGCACACACACACACACACACACACACACACACACACATAAACTATACTCTCTAGTCAGAAACTACGCTTTTTTGTACCTCTTCTCAATAGTGAAAACCATAGGCACGATATGGTGCCACGAATATAAAATATAAATGTAAATATCATGAAAGCCAATGTGGCAAAAACAGCCACTAACATAACGAAAGGGTAGTAAATTTGCACAGAGTGTATTGAGATTTTGAAAAATATCAAAGCATTTTCCCAAAATATATGTCAAAATAATTTTTTTGTCACCAAAATTATTAAATTTAATAAAAAACAGATAAAGTTGTGGCCAAATTAAGACTCAAAATCTATATGATATGATGAAAACATCCCTAGCAGCAACAAGGGTTAAGATTGTGTTAATTCCCACTTTATTTCCAGGTCTAATATCACTTTTTAAAAAATTGGTTAGCAATATATAACTAATTTATTTTTTATTTTTTTATTTTTGTTTTAGTAAAATGTCAAAGAATGCTCAACGGAAGTTCTCAGTGTTTCTGATGGTGATAAACATGAGTAGAAATTAAAAAAAGGAAATGACTCCATCAATGTGACTTCAAAAATGAGATGTAGACGGTCATGGTATGGAAAAGACAATGGAAAGGAAAGGGGATTTTGGTTTAATGAAATTATATCTCGCCACACTAATGTAAATCTACTAATAGTAATAGCCTGCCCTCTTTCTTGCATTAAATGTAGCTTATTGAAGTTACAATTGACTAAACTTAGACTGTAACAATCTATTTGATAACCAGTGAAGTCTTTGTAGAACCCTTACACAAGATACTGAGAGGGAAAGATCAATATTTTTTGCTACTTGAATAGACTCGGAACAGTGCATTACAGTACATACAACATACAGTACAGTTCATGCAAAACCTATTCAGAGATCTTTCAAGTTTTAATAACTAATGAAATGATGAACATGAAATATTAAAGTTTACGAAATGTATATTTCAAAGAAGGCTACACACTGAACTGTACTTCACTTCACATAACAATAATACAAAAACACAAATACAATAGCAAACTGACTCAATCTCCGCACTACTACACAAGCACTTTACATAAATAAACCTAACTTTCCCGTTAACCACCGCCAAAAAAATGAAAAAATAAATAAAAAAATTGAAATCCACATGACAATGTACCGGCGGACCATATTGCTTACTTTTTATGGGATCTATTCTTATTTGTATCTTGGAATTCACCAATGGCACAAGCCATTGGACAGTGTTGTAAATGGAAACGGGTGGTGAAAAGGGAAACCCACAAGGGGTCCATGTTGGCTCCAATGTCTCCAGCTCAGTCTGGAGTCAACATGGGGTCAGTTTACCATTTCACAGGACAGACACACACCTGACACACCTGTCAGAGAGGACTTAGCCAGAGCGCCGATTCCATAGGCATTGGAGTTCCGTTTCTTCAGCCGAGGAAGGATTGAGGTGGTGTCCTCCATGGACAACTGAAATGAAGGAAGGCATTCAAGAGAGAAAAAAAATGGGAGAGAAAATAGGAAAGATGAGGAAAAGGGTGGTTTTGGAAGAGCAAGAGGTGCCCCAGAGCAGAGATGAAAACCAAAATATTGAGCGTGGCATTTTAAGGACAGAAAAGAGGTGATGAGAGAAATTAGATAGAAAGTTAGCACAGTTGTTGCTGGAGATTGTGAAGCTACATTTCCCAGCAGCCTGTTTTATTTTATTTTTGTTTAACTCTTTGAGTTAGCATGATGGGAAGTGTAGTCTTTTTTTGTCATTTACACCCGCAAAAAAGTCTAAATACTACAGCACACGAACAAGTCACTGCAAAACCGCAAATGATATGAAAGAATGGGGTGTGAGATATTTGATTTCTACTGCGATTCAGAAGAAAAATGATAAAAGGAAAGCAATGGAGGAATGAGATTCACAACACTTACATTGATTCCATCCCATGAAAAGTCTGTTCGGCCATGCTGAGAGAGAGAGGAAGGAGGGATGGAGACAGAAAGGGATGGGTAAAGACAGAGTTGTAGAAAGAGGAGAAAAGAGCAAGAGACAACCATAGAGAAAGGAGGAGAGAAAGGGGAATTGTGACAGAACAAGGCATTTTAAAAACACATGAAGTTGACGGAGAAATAGAGAAAAAAGAAGAAAAACACAGGAAATCAAATTGTGAGATGACCATTATTGGCTAGGTTATCAGACATGTGGCATAAAGTAGCACACTGGTTTATTGCTTATACTAGTCAGAGTTTTCCATAAGTTAAAACTGTACGAACTGGAAAGACTTCAAGTTGTACAGAAGAGACCCATAAAGCCATGGCTTCTTGTTTCTTGTTTAACATTTGTGAAAGTAAATCTATGTGGTAAATCTATGTTCTATATGACTGTTAAGCTATTCTGAGTTCATTCATTTTCTCTACGGCTTAGTATCTTTATTAATCTAGGGTCGCCACAGCGAAATGAACCGCCAACTTATCCAGCACATGTTTTACCCAGCAGATGCCCTTCCAGCTGCAACCCATCTCTGGGAAACAGCCATAGACTTCCATTTACACACATACATTACTGCCAATTTTAGCTTACTCAATTCACCTATACCACATGTCTTTGGACTGTGAGGGAAACCGGAGCACCGGGAGGAAACCCACTTGAACACGGGAGGACATGCAAACTCCACAGAGAAATGCCAACTGACCCAGCCGAGGCTCGAACCAGCAACCTTCTTGCTGTGAGGCGAGAGTGCTACCCATTGTGTCACCGTGCTGCCCCTATTCTGAGTTGTTTCATCAAATTACTAGTTGATGTAATGTGATGTTCAATAATTCATTCATTTTCTTTTCAGCTTAGTGCCTTTATTAATCGGGTGTCGCCACAGCGGAATGAACCGCTGGGTTTCCTCCAGGTGCTCTGGTTTCCCCCAAAGACATGCCTTCTTGCTGTGAGGCGACAGCACTACCTACTGTGCCACTGTGTCGCCCTCAACAATTCATTTGTTTCATTATTTTATTATCTGCCATTCAGAAAATTCATGTCTGATTGCTTAGAAAAGTAATAGCACATCTCTTCGCAACAAATCACAGAATTTGTTATCACTGTAATCATTCATGTCTGTTGCAGAAACAGGATGAGTTACATGCATCACAGCATTCACAAAACAATGTCCAGGAGACACTGTATGAGTGGCTGTTTTTATTTCCAAAGTAACAGATTGACAGGACTCCCCATGATTGTTGCTGTCTACAGAAGAAATTATGTTGTTTTACAATTGACGAAATCTTGAACAATTTTGTTTATATCTTTATTTTAAAATTTATTTCACACGTCACTTCATTTGCCTGCATTTTAATTGGATGGCAGCTGTGCTGTCAATATTTCTTCAAGTAATAATTTTTTTTCTTATATAACATTATTTTTATAATTAATAATAAACAGTTATTTTTTAAAAGAAGAAGTTGTGTATTGCACCAGTGGTGTAAAATATGTATTTTACAAATGCAGCATGGCATATTTTGAGTTTTGATATTATTGAGCAATTTTGATTGGCTATTGTGCTAGTTTTGAAGGGTCATTGGACTAGTTATTTTGCGAACCCCCCGAAACCCTGAACAAGTCTGAAACAATTAGCCTAAAAAGTACAACAGCTCATGCTGACGTTGTCTCTACAGTGCTATGCAGGGAAGGAGACCAAAAGCCTTTTCTAATGGTATGTAAGTCCAGGCAGGTGTGTTGGGCGAGTTGTGGCGAAACACTGATGGACACTGGCTCATGTTCAATACTTAAGGTTTGAGGTTTGTTCTACACCCTCACCATAAGAACTGTATTAGCAGTAACCAAAGCATTTTTGGCAGACATACAGGATCATTCTTTTAGAAAGAAATACATGGAAAAATGACAGCTTCACACAGATTGCGTAGACAGACGAATGAACGCAGATTATGTAGACAGCCTAATGAACAGCTAAAAGCCATAAGCAGAGAAACACTATTTCTATGCGGCCTATGAAAATTAAACTATGTTTGGTTGTGTTGTAATATAGCAATAACACTAATATAGTAAAAAAAAACATTGCAATTCAGGTATGATATGTGCCTGAGTGAATGTTATTATACATTGTCTACTACATTCAACTTACTATTTTTAGCAGTGTCAGTGGTAAAGTGATACACCATCTAAGAAAGTTCATAGGTAGAAATCATTATAAGCAAACTGTGTTTACTAGATTTTTTCCACAGGACCATTTTAATATTAATATTTTGGGGGATTTGTGCTCAAAGCTCTCATGGTGTTTGTGCTCTGAATCGGACTAAACATCAAACAAAATCTAAAAGAACACTTAATCAGTAAATGATCCAAAGAAAAAATGCAAAATGTAATAAATTTTATTATGTTGAAACATCAAAATATTTTAAATAATGTTTTTTTTATTGATAGTAATGGTAGTAAACCAGTAAATGGCATTGTGTGATTGTCTTTATAAGGGAGCCAGTTGTTCAAAAAGACAATTTAGATCAGGAACAGCACACACTATAAAATAAAATGTTGTTGTTTCAACCTGAAAAAGTAAGTGTTTATGCTACCTTAACTTTTTAAGTTTACTTAAATGTACTCGAACCAGCAACCTTTTTTTCAGTGCTAACCACTGAGCCCCTGTGCAGCCCAAACTTGACATTACTTACCTTAAATTAATTAGGATGACTAATAGTTCCACTAATGGACCATGGTTCATTTTAATACTAAAAACAGGTTTTTGAAGTCTACAAATTTTACCAAAGAAGCAAGTTTCTGAGAAGAAACAGACAAACACACACCACAACATTACAGTGAGAAAATGGCGGTCCGTGTTGCCAGATACACTTAAATGTTTCCAGCCAAAACCTTCCCAAGTGCACAAAAATTTTTTGAAAAAAATGCATGTTCAAAACATCGAAACTGATTCCAAACCCCCAAATTTTGTCAACCCTCTTAAGCCTTCTTTTTTACCAGCACAATCAAATTCTAAACCTTTAGAAAGACAATCATTGTCTGATGTCATGCACAAGTAAACAAATATAAATTTGTGTAAAACTATACAAATACCATTTTAAAGTGAAGATATTTAATTAAAAATGTATTCGTTATATATATTCATATACGTTCATATATATGTTAACTTGTATACATGAGTTCAGCTGACTCTTTTTTTAAAGTATAAGTTCAACCAAGTAAAACTTTGATATATATGTTATATCAACATATTTAATCTAGATAAGTTAACATAACTCAAAATTTTCAGTTGTCATAACTAATTGGTACACTCATTTTTTTACAGTGCACTATCACTGTTACACAACAGTTTATTATGTATTTCAAACTGTGTTTAGAATTATTTTAGTTCATAGAGAAAAAAAAAAGGGCTTGCCCATTTTGTATATAAAATGAGAGTATATAATAGTGATAAAACTGAACATTTAATGTAATTCAAAATTCACCAACACAAAATGGATCTGAACCCATGAAAATTATGTTTGTCATTATTAGTTTCCTATGTAAAGGAATCTAGGTCAAATGATATCTCACTGAATACCATATATTTCACTTATTTTTATATTCTGCTGGTATTACAAACAAGAAAGTGGTGGTAGATGACAGATGTATATTTAAGCTGACATGTTAATAAGAACAAACAATCTTATTAAGAGAACTTTCATATAATCTGTCTTTATGTAGTAGCTCTGTGTTTTACAATTTTTCTCGATTGTTAAAACATTATAACCACTTTTTTAAACTAAAATTCGAATTTTTGTAAAAGCACACCTTTTCCCCTAAACTTTAAACACTTTTTCCTGCTTTGACACATGAGTTATATCTGGTGAACTGTTACTGCAAAACACTACACACAAATCCCGACATTTTTCAGTGCTTCCAGCATGTGTTTATTTAGGCTGCATTTACACTGCATGGTTCAAGTGACTCAATTCCGATTTCTTTCTTCCATGTGGCACAGATCGGATTTGGACCATGTACGTGTAAGCAAAAAAAAATCACATGGATTCCGATTTACTCAAATCAGATTAAGGCCTTGTTCATATGTAGAAATGTATCCAATATGAATCGGATCTGTGCCCTCGTGTCGGTAGTGTAAGCAGATTGATCGGATTTGATCGGAGTCCCAAACCTTAAATCTCATGCACGAGGACTGAGAAAGCTTTTATATTGTCATATAGCACACGTATTTAAGCATGTTAATGAGAGAGAGAGAGAGAGAGAGAGAGAGAGAGAGAGAGAGAGAGAGAGAGAGAGAGACAGAGAGAGAGAAAGAGAGAGAGAGGCAGGTCCGGCGCTACAGGGTGGTAAAGGGGGGTAAAAAACAAGTTATTAATAGGCTTAATAAATAAATAAAATGACGGGTAGGCCTAGTAACCTAATAGTTTATGATGGCGTTTTTACAAATGGCAACTGCACAATTTCATGTAAAAAAACTCACTTATGATAGCCTAAGATAAATCTTTATTTTTTACCTTTAAAATGATGAAAAAAAAGTTATTTAGCCTATTGAGTTGCGTGTTATCCCAATATGTAATCAATTTTCACGGTAATAACTGTGAATTTAGGTATCTTTTTAAGGTATTTTTCTGGCTACACTAATGCCTTAAAATGTAACCAAATACATTTTTTAAAACATTTAACTTTTTCCTACACTGATGTTGGTTGGGTAATAGCCTACATGAAGCGTGATGATTCGTTTATGCTGATTTCACTATTTATTTACCAGTTATATGAATAGTCTAACTGTGGGTTAGCTTGCATGTATGGGCATAGTTTGTCGCCTTTACCTAAATCTTTACACATTTATAGGCCTATTATTTGAAATAAAATGGAAAGAAATAAAGAGAAAAAAATATGATTTAAAGCACTCGTATGGCACTGAAGCCATGATGTCTGCGTTAATAAATTGTATCGTTGCTTAACCTTCATTGATAAAATCAGTAATTGCAAAACTGAGCATATTATCATTACTATAAAAAAGTATATTACTGCCTTAAGTCAGTAACTTAGACAGTAATGCAAAGTAATAATAAATGTGAATAAATAGCCTAAATGAAAGGAACAAGAGGGACCAAAATCAGTCAGCAGGTCTAGTGCCCCCCTATGAGATTAAAATGCCTCCTCAGTTATGACATCCGGCGTCGGGCCTGGAGAGAGAGACAGAGAGAGAGAGAGCAATATTCGCCACGTAACCAATATCAACTATATAAAACTGTGGCATATGTCATGTGCATAAATCATGCCATGGACATTACATAAAGAAGCCTACTGGCATAAAAAGGCATAGATTAAAAGAAGATGGCCAAATGAGAACTCTGTTGTCATAAACGATAGTAAAACAAGTTGTCAAAAAGAATGAAAAAAAATGAAACCCTGCAAACAGATTAAATAGAGGAATGGAGAATAGAGCACTCTTTTATTATCAGCTGTCAGTCAGCCGCTCTTTTTTTCCTGGTCATTGCATCTTTGCAGTTTGCTGTGTAAATACAAACAATCGGATACAAGTCACTTTTAAAAGATGATGTAAGCAGGTCAGCAAAAAAAATCGGGTACAATCACAAAACCGGAATTGACCATCAATATCCGCAGTTTAAATGCAGCCTTAGAAAGCATTTAATAATCTTAACTTAAGAGAGTGCAGCTTGCAGCACAATTAACCAAGTGAAAACACTAGGAGTCAAACTTTATCACACACCAATCAGAAAATTTGATGGATAGATAAAAGGTCCAAAGTCAACATATTCAAGTTTGATACAATGGATCTAAAGAGACGTAAGTGAAGAGGTCAAGGACACCAAACATCTTTGCTGCCTAGACATCAGCAGATGCATATCACAGGTTGAGCAGGCATGCACGATGACTTTACCCCCGCTGCATGGCTAGTGACAATATAGCCTGTGATGGAATAATTTTTTTTATGTGTGTGTTTTAAACTTTATAGTACATGAATAAAATGTGCCAGTGTATAAACATTCGCTTTTGTGTTCATCATGTGTAAACACAACTTATCAGAAATTTGATTGTTTTTAATTTATTGCAATAGTGTGTAAGACTATGTTGCAGTGTGCTTTGTGAGACCTTGTGTGTGATGTTTAGGGACAAAGTTTGTTTGTTTTTTTCAGCAACAGTGAATAGTTTTGAATGTAGAGTTTCATTTTGACCTGAAAATAGGATTTTTAGGAAAATTTGGAGAGACGTTATGGATTTGTGTTTACTGTTTTGAGAATACAAGACTTAGTTTCAAGTATGTATTTAAGCAACCGAGAAAAATTGTAATACAATCAGCTCCTTAAAATGAGAGAGGAAGCAAATCTCATTTTTATGCTTTGTGCAAAATAAAATAATCACATCCATTCAGATTTAGAACAGTTTATGAAGACACAGAAAAGAGTAGAAGAAGGAAAAGCGTGATGTGTGATTTATCAGTGGTGATATTAAGCATCCATACAACAAAAACAGTATTTACTCTTAAAAACAGACCCAAAATCAGTCACCAATGTTATTATACCACTGAGGGACACTACTATAAGCCTAATTTCTGGGTCAGTTCTTAAGACCGCAAGGCATTAAAACATACAAACAAAACCAAATGCTAAAAACTAAACAAAACTATACAATCCAGTACTTGTCAGCACAAACTACATTCTCTTAACTAGGCTAATGTGCTAACAATGTCTTTCTGCTGTTAAGGAGGGGGGCTGGCTCACTGCCCTAACTGAGATAATCTCTTCCTGTTCTGGACACCTTGGTTTCCATCTCAAAACAGGATGCTGTTTTCTTCTAAACAGGAGTTTCTGGTGTGGGGTGTCATATAGTGTCAACCCTATTGAGAAGTTTGGCTAGTTTACAATGGATGTTAAAATAAACTGCAGTTTTCTTACCTGTTCCCCATCCTTCTGGACAGGAACTCCATCTGAGGCTGGAGAGAAAATGAGATAAAAAGAATATTATAGCAGGGTGCTTGAGACTTAAACAGAAACATTAAAATAGGCCATATTTGTTGTGACTGGAAAATTGGGTGGTTACAATAATAAGCAATAAGAGGACTGAATATGTATGATAAGTGTAGATTACATCAACTTTTGCCTGTACAGTATTTATTAATCTTAATTCAACATTTACTAATGCATTATTCTAATGCGAACTTATGTTTGTTAACATAAGCTAATGCACTGTGAGTTAACATGAACTAAGAATAAACAACTTTATTATCAGTATCAAACTTAAAATAAGTAACTAATGAATCATTATTTTAAAGTGCTATCAGTTTATTAAATATATATATATATATATATATATATATATATATATATATATATATATATATATATATATATATATATATATATATATATATATATATATATATATAAAATAACTTTGAATCTCCATATAATCTCAGATTACATAGTGAAAGGTACTGGCTTGCTGTCTACTATAGTAGCATTACTACATAGGTAATATACCAAACATAAAGAAGGAGAAGAAAATTAGGACACCTAAAAATGTAAAGACACACATCTGAAGTAATTTGATGCAGTGCTCCGCAACCCAGTTTTTGGAGATCTACTGTGCTGCTTCCGATCTTTTTTGATTGGTTTAGTTCAGTTTGAATAGGGTTATAGCTGAACTCTACAGGAAGGCAGATTTTCCAGGAACAAGTTAGAGGACCTGTGTAATAAATGAAATATGTAATTGGCGGAAAATACACACAGCCGATATCCATGTGATATTCTGCAATAACAGCACTCGCACAGCCACTTCACCTTTGTGGTGTATTTTTCCACCCACACAGAGAGACAAGCAGAGTAAACAACTAGCTACAGTTTGACAAATATTGCAGCTGTTGGACAAAACAATTTGGGCTTTTTTAGGCCAGAATGTAGTTGTTTAGATTACAACTATGGATTACAACAATATTTTTTTGTAAAAAAAGGGGTAGAGGGTATATAAATAAATAAATAAATAAATATATATATATAAATATATATATATATTCATACATTCATTCATTTTCTTGTCGGCTTAGTCCCTTTATCAATCCAGGGTCGCCACAGCGGAATGAACCACCAACTTATCCAGCATTTGCAGCAGATGCCCTTCCAGGGCAACTCATCTCTGGGAAACATCCACACACACTCATTCACACTCATACACTACGGACAATTTAGCCTACCCAATTCACCTGTACCAAATGTCTTTGGACTGTGGGGGAAATCGGAGCACCCGGAGGAAACCCACGCAAATGCAGGGAGAACATGCAAACTCCACACAGAAATGCCAACTGACCCAGCCGAGGCTCGAACCAGCGACCTTCTTGCTGTGAGGCGACAGCACTACCTACTGCGTCACTGCGTCACCTATAAATATATGTCTCCTAAAACCACATTAAGAAGCTCTGCATTAAATTGCTTTCACTGTACTAGGCCAGATGTGTATTTTATTTAGGTGTATTTTTTTTTAGGTGTCACATCTTCCTTCTATTTCTTTATGTTTAGTATATTGCCTATGTAGTAGTGCTACTATAGCAGACAGCAAGCTTTCAGTATGCTTTCACTAAGTAATATAAAACAAAACATTTAATACATGAATACAAATGTTGCAGAGAAGAGTTTCACCATTAATGTTATTTAAACATTTAGACAGCAAATTACAACAACACATTCAACAAAGAGCACTGAATAACACTGAATTCCACAGCAGCATGCCCGCAACACACGTCCCCCCAACCCGTACTGGAAGCATCTGTCGAAACGACAACATGCCTGGACACCTGACCTAGGGGCACTCCGGGCCGTAGGAAGGAGGAGTCCTCCCAGGGGGTGAGGGCGCGGCGACACAGCGCAGTGACAGTCACTCGGTGTGTGCCCGCGTGCCATGCATGTCTGGGGACCCGATCGTGAAGCCAATGCTCTAGTAGTCTCATATGGAGCAATCCGAGCGGCGTGTCCGCAGCTGCCATATGCCCCAGGAGCCTCTGAAATGATTTCAGGGGGACCACTTTTTTCCTGTTGAACTCTCTCAGACAGTTCAGCATTAGTCCGGCCTTCATGGTAATCGAGGCCAGCTCCAACCCGAGAAAGGAGATGCTCTGCACGGGGGCGAGCTTGCTCTTTTCTCAGTTGACCTGAAACCCCAACAGGTGGAGGTGCCGGAGCACCTTGCCTCTGTGCATAATCAACTGCTCCCGAGAGTGGGCTAAAATCAGCCAGTCGTCGAGATAGTTGAGTATGCGGATGCCCGCGAACCAAAAGGGCACGAGGGCACCCTCTGCGAGCTTGGTAAAAACCTGCGGAGACAGAGAAAGCCCGAAGGGGAGGACCTTGTATTGCCATGCTCGACCTTCGAACGCAAACCGCAGAAACTGCGTGAAATACACACCCGTGAACCTAGGAGGCGCTTTGCGAACTGAATCGCATAGCCGAGTCTGATCGTACGGATGAGCCACTGCGATGGGCTGGCCCGCGCTAACCAGGCAGGCAGAGCCCTTGTATGTGGCCCCATCCGCACGATCGCTGACATGCCAGTGCCAGGGCAGCGTAGAATGAGTGGGCTGACCCTAGGAGCGCTGGGGTCCCAGAGGAGAGCAGGAGACGAGAGTCTCGCACCCAAACTCCAGAGGAGGGACTGACAGTGGGAGAGAAAGGAGACCGTTCTCTCGCGCTCCGTGAGCCTTTGGCGAAATGCTCCGATTTTGCGAGTTGGAAGGCACAGCCTCCCAGACTGGCAATGTTCGGGCTGTCACATCCGGAGAAGGGGAAAAATGCTCTTTCATTGAGGATTTGATGGCGTTTTTTTTTTTTTTTACGCCATTAAATAAAGTGCCCTGCCCTCCAGCGGGGAAAGAACAAATTCCCTCCTCCCAGATGGCCTGCCTCAGGGACGCTTCGCGGTCCATTTACCGAACTTAGCGGCGCCCTGGGGTGGGGGACGCTGGTTGCCGGCGAGATGCTTGGCGCAGCCGCTTGGCCGGAGGCGCAGGCGGGGGCAGCGGAGCAAAAGCTACAGGCGAGCATCCTCGGTGAAAAGCAGTGGATGTGGATGGCTCGGCGGGGGGGGGGAGCGGTCATACAATCCCGTCGATAGAGATATCGCCCATCGGTTGTGGTGCGGAGCTCATGCTCAGTCCTGGGTCGGAACCATCCTCTTGCAGCCGGGTCAGCGCCTGCACTTGGTAGCGCTGGTAGGTGGCCAAAGCATGCATGGTGAGGGCGAAGGCGCACGCAACACACTGCGTGAGCCTACTGTGCCCATTCAGGTAGAAGGGGATGAGGAGGATTAGAAGGCCTTGCCTTCATCCTCCATATCACACCCCTCTAATCGGTCCGGCCGCGGGGCTGGGGGATAAACCATCTCCAGAGCCATGGTCGAAGCAGCCTGGGGAATCCCAGAGGGAGAGAGCGGGTTCGAATCCTCATCAGACATTGACAGCCAACCCTCCAAGGATGGTGAGGATGGAAGCGCACGTAGACCGGGCAGAAAAAAGTGCCCTCAAGACTGCGTGAGCTTACTATGCTCTTCCGGGAAGAAGGGGACGGGAGGCATTGAAGGTCTTGCCTCCTTATATACTCCGCATAACACCCATCTTGTCGGTCCGGCTGAGGGGCTGGGGGATAAACCATCACAAAAGAAAAGCACAGCCATCATGTCTGCTTTTTAGATGCCAACGCCGCGCTCTCCACCCCGGAGGGAGGGACCGAACGGGTTCGCATCCTCATCAGACAATGACAGCCTATCCTCCGATGCAGCGATGGACATCTGATCCTCGGTGTCATCATGTGAGAAAGCGACCATCCAAGGACGGAGCGCTTATCTTCACCTGAAGCTTGGATGGAGCGCGTGGAGGAGCGAGAGGTCTGCAGCCTGAGGGCGGCGGATTTACTCCAACTGTAACCCTCAGATCTGCCCGAGTGCCAACCGCAGTGCGCCAGGCAAGGGCAAAGAACCCAGCTCGACTGTCTGCCAATGCGTATACGCGCTCTGGACCGGGAGAAGTTGCTTCTCGATCTCTCTCTGTGTAGACAGCTTGGAGAAACCCTCAATAACTCTCTCAGAAGCTCGTGAATGGCTCTGAAAGCGAAAGGATGTCGAGCATGGCACTGGCTGCGTCTTTATAGCATGACTGATTGTCATTGACGCCAGTGGTGCACGCTGACGCTGCCAACTCATTGACATTTCATTGGCCCGTTTTTATACTCTTCCAGATTATTGGTTTCTGACGAAATCCCCATAGTGGAAGTTTCCACATAGCATTGAAATTCCCTATCCAAAGGGGAACTACTATGTACTGTATTATGTTCTGTCATTATGGCAAAGAAAAAATAACATGGTTATTAGAAATCAATAAAACTATTATGTTTAAAATATGTTGAAATATTTGACAAATAATTAAAGTTCCCAGTTAGGCTAATAATGTTTGCAACTGAATATACTTTAAAACTGCATCTTCAACTGCTATACAAGACATGAAGGAAAACTTGACAAACACTAAAAAGAGAGCAAATAGTTAGGGCAGTCAACACGAGAAAATGACTGTTCACTGGAAGCATAATTGAATCAGAACCCAACATTTTTCACCTGCCTATCATGCTGTTCTTTCATTATAAGCACAGCTTGACCTACTGATAAAACAATACAAGAATAGAGAGAGAGAGAAAGAGAGAGAGAGAGAGAGAGAGAGAGAGAGAGAGAGAGAGAGAGAGAGAGAGAGAGAGAGAGAGAGAGAGCATATGGATACTGCAAGAGAGAATTAACAAGGAATTCAAGTAAACATAGTGTGACAAAAAAAACCATCTCTGCCACTGTAGCATAATAGATTCCATGAGTTATCATGCTCTGACCCAGTTTATAAGTTCCCTAATAACATAAGCACATATTTGTGTATTCCGTCAACTAAAAAATGCTGTATTACAGGTGACCTATACTCAGGCCTTTCACTGAATGATTAACAAATCCTGTCCTTTTATTTATTTATTTTGCTGCTTTCTTACATCTTCTAATCCTGATTCTGTATAATTAGAGGAGGCCCAGTGCTAATTAAGATTAAATACAGCCTAGGTCTCAGGATGATTTCTCACATTATTAAATTAATAATATTCATTCATAGTCAGCCATGATATGGGCTCATGTGTATAAACGTACACTGTGCTACAAATGAAGGCTATATGAAGGATTCTAGAGTCTGTCTCCTTTCATTTTGTTTTCAGATAGGGTGTAATGTTTGTAGATGGACTTGCACTATATGTACTAAGTTGTAATTAATTATATAAACTTCAAGCTAAGCACTTATTACATCATTAGAAAATTAAGATCCATGACTGTTTACTTTAATAAGGCCTTGTGTAATATTAACTTTACAAATAGCAAGTGTTCAGATAATGGTAACACTAGAATCAGAATCAGAAAGAGCTTTATTGCCAGGTATGTTCACACATACAAGGAATTTGTTTTCGTGACAGAGCTTCTACAGTGCAACAGGATTACAGAGACAGGACAAAAAACTGAAAATAAATATATTTAAAAAAAAATAGAAGTAGTGAGTGCAAATATACAGATTGACAAGTGTATGTACATGTTTATTACTATATACAACGTTATATGTGCAGCTTTTATGTGCAAATTGGCATGTAAAGTGTGTTGTTAAATAAGTGTATATGTGTATAAAAGTGTATAGCAAGTAGTGATGTTGGTTTCACAACTATTATCATCAAGTGTTCATGAGATGGATTGCCTGAGGGAAGAAACTGTTTCTGTGTCGGGCTGTTCTGGTGCGCAGTGCTCTGTAGCGTCGACCAGAAGGTAAAAGTTCAAAGAGGCAGTGTGCTGGGTGCGAGGGGTCCAGGGTGATTTTGGCAGCCCTTCTGCTCGCTCTGGATAAGTACAGTTCTTGGGGAGTAGGAAGGGTTGTACCAGTGATTCGCTCAGCAGTCCGAACTATTCGACGTAGTCTTTGGAGGTCATATTTAGTAGCTGAGCTAAACCAGACAGTTATTGATGTGCAGATGACTGATTCAATGATGGAGGTGTAGAACTGTTTCAGCAGCTCCTTTGGGAGGTTAAACTTCCTCAGCTGACGAAGAAAGTACAGCCTCTGTTGAGCTTTTTTGACAATGGAGTCAATGTGAGTGTCCCACTTCAGGTCCTGAGAGATGGTGGTGCCCAGGAACCTGAATAACTTCACTGCTGCCACAATGGTGTCCATGATGCTCAGTGGGGGGAGGGCAGGGGGGTTTCTCCTGAAGTCCACTATCATCTCCACTGTTTTGAGCGTGTTGAGCTCCAGGTTGTTGTGACTGCACCAGACAGCCAACTCCTTAACCTTCTGTCTGTAAGCAGACTCATCACCGTCCTGAATGAGGCCGATAAGAGCTTCACAGAGGAGTCTTTTGAAGTGCAGTCATTCGTGTACAGGGAGAAGAGCAGTGGGGAGAGAACACACCCCTGGGGGGTGCCAGTGCTGATTGTGCGGATACTATATAAGAATTTTCCCAGCTTCACCAGCTGCTGCCTGTCCGTTAGGAAGCTGTTGATCCACTGACAGACAGAGGTAGGCACAGAGAGCTGAGTTAATTTGGGCAGGAGAAGTTTTGGGATGATAGTGTTAAACGCAGAGCTGAAGTCAACAAACAAGATCCTCACATAGGTCCCTGGTCTGTCTAGGTGTTGCAGAGCATAATGCAGTCCCATATTTACTGCATCATCCACAGACCTGTTTGCTCTGTAGGCAAACTGAAGAGAGTCCAGTCAGGGTTCAGTGATGTCCTTCAGGTGGGCCAGCACCAGTTTTTTAAAAGACTTCATGACCACAGATGTTAGTGCCACCGGTCTGTAGTCATTTAGTCCTGTAAGTTTGGGTTTCTTTGGGATTGGGATGATGGTGGAGCGTTTGAGGCAGGAGGGCACTTCACATAGCTCCAGTGATCTGTTGAAGATCAGGGTGAAAATGGGGGCCAGTTGGTCAGCACAGGATTTTAAACAGGCTGGTGTTATAAAATCTGGGCCTAGAATAATGGTCTGTTCTTAATAAGTAAGTAAGCAGGAAGTAAAAGATAATGCTACATTAACGTTGTGATGCCAGTGGTGTTACCCCTTGGTTTGCTGGAGAGAACTCTGTATCTTCCTCCCAGACTACAAATCCCATCATACCCAGCATTCACACACCAGCATTCACGTTTACCCTGATTACACACACAGCTGAAGGACATCATCATTTAGTACATAAAAATACCATTCACACACATCCATTGCTGAGTCTTGTCTAAATGTTGCTGTCATTTCAAAGCATTCCATTCCATTTTATTCCATAACCTTTGGACTGATTCTTTTATTTTATTATTATTATTTATTTTTTGATTATCTTTGTATGACTGTCTGCTCCTGTTTTGACCCTTTCCTGCCTGACTACTCTAATAAAGCTGCATTTGGATCCAACCCCTGTCTTCATGTCTCCATCCACAAAAACAACATATTGTTTGATGTTAATTTTATTTTGATCCTTCATTAATTGAACTGATTGGAGCTCATAGTAGTAAACTAATATAATCATCAGTAAAATTTCCTAACTATTTACAAATGTAAATTAATTATTAACATTAGTAGTGTAGTCGTAGTAGTAGTACAGTAGTAATATAGAGTAAATGTTCATAAACTTGTCTCCATTACGTACCTAATTGTTCACTTTATAGATGCTACTTTTATTAGTAATTTCTTTGGGGCTTCTCCACACCATAACTCTCCCAGATGTGTGAAACACAGTGAAGGTGGACTCATCAGAGAACATTTTCACTGGCACCTATAGCAGCCTGGCCATGTATATTGACCCTGTGGAGCTTTTGATGAACATTTTTGGTGGAAACAGGGGAGTTGAGGTGTACATTTAATTCTGCAGTGAGTTGTGCAGCTGTGTGGGTTTTATGTTTTTTTTTTGTTTTTGTTTTTTTGGGATACAGTCCAAAATAGATATGTATATCTTGTCTGACTTCTTATTTTGACAAATCAATCTCTAGAAGAAAGGCATAAAATAGTCGATGTTAGTGTTTTTGTAGGTCAGTGTGTCACAACATTAGCCATCACTCCAGAGACCACAAAGCTACCATGTCATCCAGACAGAGAGATCAACTAACAATTAGACTCTCAAATATCTATCTATAGGCACTGCTTTCTGATTTCCATCCTTACTGTATAACACACGCATCAGACATATGTTGGATTTAGTTCATTATTTTGTTGAGGCATGAGTCCTTCATAAGCAACTCTGTCATCATTTACTCACCATTAACCTGTTCCAAATCAGTTAGATTTTTCTTTCTTTTTTCTTTTTGTTATTGCTGTTTGCCACAAAAGAAGATACATTAAAGAATTTTGGAAACTTGTGTAACAAATGGATGTAGATCAGACACACTAATTTGTTACATCTAGCAAACAATTGCTAAAAACTCCCTCTAAATCTTTAAGCCCCAAAAACCGGCCACACTAGATGACTGCTATTTAATTAACTTAAAAAAAAAACAGACCCATGCAACTATGGAAATGCATTGATATCGAATCGTGATATAGAATTGAGACATGAATACTTACAGAACTTCTCTTCAAAATATATCAAAGTATGTATTTTCTTTATATGTATATATCAAGAATCACATGGCTGCAGAAGGCCTACTTTCTAAGGACAAACATGCCTCAAATCAATGGGCCTGGTACCACCAAGCTCACCTAGAATTTGTAAGCATATATATATATATATATATATATATATATATATATATATATATATATATATATATATATATATATATATATATATATATATATATATATATATATATATTTATATATATGTGTGTGTGTGTGTGTGTGTGTGTGCGTGTGTGTGTGTGTGTGTGTGTGTGTGTGTGTGTGCGTGTGTGTGTGTGTGTGTGTGTGTGTGTGTGTTTGTGTGTGTGTGTGTGTATAAATTGTACGATTGTAACATTTTAACTATTACTTTTTAAAAAATACAGGCAAATGGACACAAAATATAAGTGTGGTGAATGAAGCAGAAGGACTGTAGCATATGACTGATTTAATTACTGAATGATTGGCATTCTTTATTAAATGTCACTAAATCTGAATATGTGATAATAGCATACTGCAGCAACTTATAGCTTTCATTTACTCAGAATTCTAGGATACAGCAACCAATTCAGTTCAAGCTGTGGACATCTTTTGTTTCCTTGGAGAAACTTTGCATTAGCTAGATAAAATTGCATGAACTAGACTGATTAGTCTAGCATTTTTTGGCTCATTGTTTTAAGACCTGAGTGTCTGATGGAAAATGTCTAAATTCCCAAGGTACGTTCAGTCTTGACTGCTTATAATTCACAAAAAGCACCGAAATATAAACATTGATAATTATTTTGAGTTTACTCTGCATGGCTGTCTGTAGTTCTGTAGTACTTTTTCTTCTCCTCTCAGCATTTAATCCCCATTCATCATTACAAAGCAACTGTGATTTTCTGGTTCCTCCTTGACTTGTGACCTTTGACCTGTCCATTGAATTAATCATGTCTTCCACATAAAACATATTTCCCTGACGTAAATCTTAAGGGGCCCAAGGCAGTGTGTGTCCTAGATAACAAAACAAGCACACACACACACACACACGCACATACTAGCATACCTTCGGGATTCATTTAGACAGTACTGTACATCTCTCTCACACAAACTGTATATTGGTTCAACTAACTGTAAGGACTAAACAAAAGTAATCGCACCCCCAGTAAGCATTTGTTGTGTTTAATAGATATTGAATAGACATTCAACCATAGACATCTTGACTAAAACAAGGCTAAATTTGGGCTGTCAATGAAAATACAATAAACAATAACAATAATCTAAAAATAAACTAATCATCAAATAGGCAGGAAAAATTACTACATGTGTATTTTTGGATTACTGTTATCATCGCAACATCTTTTGCAGACTTTCAATTGGTGTAGGCATCTTTTTACGTGTCTATTGAAAACAACATTGTTTGGTGGGACTTTGTCATTATTACAAAAAATCATTATGCTTTTGAAATTTTCACACAATACAGATGGGAATTTTACTCATAAAAGCATCAACAATATTCCCTAAAACTGCTCTGGATTTAAATTCCTTCCACAATCACATGGATTGAAAAAAACATCCTGTTTTACTTTTCACTGTGTTCAAGTTGAGGTTTTGTAAATCTCTCTAAGCTTTCTGTAGTGAATACTTCCCATGAACTCTCCTCTCTGCACCACCAGATGGACCCATCACAGGAATTCTGATATTCTTACAAACTCAATATCCCATCATGCTACATTCCTGGGAGTGATTGAGTTCAGCTGATCCTCACTGGAACACCTGTATTTAACCTCGTTCATTCTTCCGTTCAGTGTGATGTAATGATTTGCCCCAGCTGTCATTTTTGAGCATTTTGCTTGTTGTTTGTTAAGTGCCTGTTTAATGACCTTGGAGTGTTTTCTCGTTTCTGTTTCTGAAGTTTATTTGCCTGCCTTTTCTGACTGCTCGCCGCCTGCCCTGACCACTGCTTGCATCAACATTGAGATGCCCTCGACTGGCCTGTTGTTGACCCTTGGCTTTATTTACTCTGCCCTCAGCAAAGTCATGTTTGATATCACTGTCTGTAAGTTTGACTTTATTATTGCTGTTGCAATAAAGAGTATGCAAATGGATCCATGTGTTTCTGATGGTTCATTACAAAAAACTTTGCAACAAAGAGATCCAGCAACTGTACACTCAGGGAGCTCAGCTGGCCCTCCATTAGCAACAACAGTTACACGTCACACCAATTAATCTCTCTTCAGTACATCAGTGTGGCCTGTGATCCCACTCCACAAACTGCAGTAAGTCCCAGATTGGCTTTCCCTGGTAAATCTGACAGGGATTTGTTGCAATGTTCATTGTTTGTTAATCAATAACAATTATATACCCCACTGAGGCATTGCCTTTGTGTGTGCTCTGCTTTCTGGAAAAGGAATGGGCAACTGCTATATGGAAACCTGAGGGTAGCATTTTCTTCTTCAAAGATTTTCTTAAACAGTTATGAGCAGTATTAGAACATCCCACTGATGGCAAGAACGCTGGAGAACAACTACTGGCTCTAGTTCAATGAAGACGCATAGATGCAGAATTTGCACTTACATTCCGCACTCTGGCAGCACAGGCTATGTAGGGTAAGAATCCCTTAAAACTGTTTTTTTTGTAAATTATTGTCCTCTAAGTTACAATCTGAGTTTAGCCTGTCTCTCAATGAACTGATGGAACCACTATTCAGATGAATCATATCATCAGAGCAGCACGGCTTTGATATTGATATTTGATATTGGTACAACATGTGCAGCCCATGCAACTCTGTTATACCCAACTGGCCTTGGAGGAGCGTGAATGCAGACTACAGAACCACCTCTGTCTGTATTGTGGCAAGTCTGGTCATCTTCAAGTTAACTGCCCAGTCTGCCCAACCCGACTGGTGAGTACCGTTATTTCTAACATTTCGAATCTTGTTATATTCATCAGTATGTTTCAAGCTGGATGGAAAATTGACTGCACAGCACTCATTGATTCAGGGGCGGCTGGTAATTTTATGACCTGAGAATTTGCCAAACGTCATAATTTAATGTTACAACCCTGTGCAAGATACATTGCTTGCAGTGGAGTTGTTAGACAGACATCTGTTAGGAAATGGTTATCAACACATCACAACATCCATAAATCTGCAGATTGGGGCACTACACAAAGAGAAGATTAAATTCTATGTAATCCAGCCATCCAAACATCCTGTGATATTTAGGTTACCCTGGCTTCATCATAATGGTCCCCACATTTCCTGGTGTAGGGGTCAAATACTACAGTGGAATTCTGCCTGTAAATCACTATCCCATGTGGGCCGAATATGCACAAAATTCTCTCACTAAATCTTCTACTGCAGGGGTGTCAAACTCAGTTCCTGGAGGGCCGTTGCCCTGCACAGTTTAGTTGCAACCCTGGTTACGACACACCAACCAGATGTGGGTTTCAAACAAGCCTAAAGGACTAGTAGTGTTAGTTTGATCAGGTGTGTTTAAGCAGAGTTGAAACTAAACTGTGCAGAGATGTGGCCCTCCAGGAACTGAGTTTGACACATGATCTCTAGAAGCATAATGCCATTCAAATGCGTACTTGTATACCAACCACCCTTATTCCCATGGTCCGGAGAACCCACTACATTACATGTGGTGGATGGTTCCAAGGTTGTGTGAAAATTTGAAATACAGCCCACACACATCTGTTTTGAGCAGTCAGAAGACAAGAACTGCAGGCCAATCATTATCATCAATTAGACTCAGTTTATGCGCTAGGACAGTGGGTATGGCTATCGACAGAGATCTGTACTGCAAGCATCCCAGTAAAAAGCTCAGTCTCAGGTATGTAAAAAAAAAAGGTATGAAAAGATTGTGTAAGCAGTTGGGAAAAAATGTAAAGCACTTCTGTCTTTAGCTCCTATATGTACATTTTAAGGTTTAGAGTGATGGCATAGAGAAAATTTGTTGTTAAACACAATAGCAAAATTGAATCAAAGCTATTATATTTATTTGATTTATTATTAATTATTTACAGTTTTTTTTTTTCCAACTGCTTACAGACAAAATTGACACACTTGACAATATAAAATACAAAGTATTGTTTAATCAAATATGGCTAGCATGTTTTTGTTTTTATTTACAGTTTTTTTAATTACAGTTTTTTTTTTTATGGTTGCTTAAGCACAATTTTTAAATTAAGGCTCATTTTGTCAAACACGTCACACAATTTCCACACACACAAACAACAAAACACATCAGTTCTTTTGCAAAATGAAACACTTCATTCAAAACTTAAACATTACAACACTATAACAAGACACAATTTTGACACCGTACAGAACACACACGCTTCATTCAATATAAATCAGTTTGCTTCATTTACACACTGCTGTAATCAATTTTAAACACTGGTATAATTTCTAACTAAATAGTACTGATATAATCTGGGTTTGATTTGTTTCAGGGATATTGCTATAAAGTACATGAACATACTGAATTCACCAAACAGTGATAGACTGATGGCTAAATATTGCCCTATCATAACAATCCAACAATGTAAAGCTTAATTACTCAGTGTTCTGATGATGTATGCATTTCAATCGCGAAAAAAAAATAATAATAAAAATCTCACCCATCCACTGTCTCCTGTTTACCAATCTTCCTCGCTGCGACATTACCTTCCATATTTATTGAGTATTTATAGCTATACTACTGTAACTATTTACATTTTTTTTTTCAATGGCTATGACAGTTTTTTTCAATACATTTAACAATTTTGATAAACTCTTAACACACCAACACACCTAAACACACAATTGTCAAAACAGTTAATTTCATGCTCAAAATCACACATTGTAAACTGAACTCTAAAACTAATATTCAAAATGCAATAATAAACAATACACCATGTCTAACAAAACACTGTAAACATGTTTCAAAATCAAATAATTAATCAAAACACTAACACACGTTCTCTTCCAACAGGAACATTTAGTCAATCATAACACATTGACAAAAAACACTCAGCTGACATTACAGAAACTGCATTATTTTATGTGTCAGCTCTGCCCTTATAGTTTGTTTTGTTGGGTTTAGTAAATGCATGAATTTTGTTTCTTTTGCTGCAGAAATTCAATACAAACAATGAACGATCATCTCATAGTAGCTTAATAAAATGTACATGTTTATGTTTATGTAAAAAATAAATAAATACAGACACAGAATTGCTTCAGTACTGACTTTATTTGCAAAAGGAAATTACTGCAAGATATACAAACAGAAAAATCTCCGCAATTATAACAAAAAAAAACAACAAAGTAATCTTTTATTCTCCCTGGTCTTCTGCATTTGCCCAGCTTCGTTTTCTCTGGCCCGGCATGGTAACTGTGGCCCTTTGGCCTCTTATGTTTCTCCCACAGAGACATCTTTTCGCCAAGTTGAAGCCAGCCTCGTCAACATAGATAATTTCATGTGGTACTTGATTGGCCTCCAACTCCATGACTCTGAAAGTAATTAGACACAGTATATGTAAATGCTGTACTGTATATATACTGTATGTACTAATGAACGGCATGTTTATAGAGTAGTTTACTGCAAAACACACTGTGTAAAGTACAGTAATGACTGTATTGCATGACCTTACCTGAACGCATTGGTGACGGAGTTCTTTTATGCGCTCACTGTTCCTTTCAAAAACCTCACGAGTCCTCTTTTAGAACATATGATTACGTGATTGGAAAAACCTCAACACATGAGTGTGGTTTCTTGATGGGAATTAGTTGTATTGTGTGTATAATCTGCAATAAGCAATGGAATAAAATACATGGTTTTGCTAGTTGTGAGAAGTTTAATTTGTGTGTACGCAATCATGGAAAAACTGTAATAGTATTAACAGTTTTTTACAATCGCTATGACACTTTTTTTTTTAATACATTTAACAAGTTTTCTAAACTATTAACACAGTTAGCATGACATCCATCTTCGTGGGCTATACAATTAACACATTTCTTGTTGCTTTGACACAAAATGCATCCAGTTAACACTAATTTAAAAAACTTCTTTTACACACAAACTCAACCAAGAACAAAACAATGTAATTTTCATGCACTGTGTATAATTACTTTCAGAGAGTCATGGAGTTGGAGGTCAATCAAGTCCCACATGAAATTATCTATGTTGATGAGGCTGGCTTCAACTTGGTGAAAAGGCGTTGCCGTATGGCCTAATAAATAATTTCTGTTCATGTCATTGGTGTTTACAGTGTAACTGTTCCCCCTCTCAGCAGATCACGGTCACTGTAGAACATTGTATTGAACTGTAGATATAAGCCTATGAAAGAGCAAAGAGCTTTAGATTTAGAACAACAGTGTTTACATGTTATATCCAAAAGTGTTATATTCTGAAAGAAGTGTTTGCCATTTTATGTAAATAATTCGTTCTGCCATGTGTTTACGCCATTTTGAATGCAGTGTTACATTTTGAAGCAGATGTGAGGCGTTTTGTATTTTGTGTGTGCAGTTTTGAGAATTGTGTGTGGACTTTTAAAAAAAGATGCTGTTTTGAAAACGTGTGTAAACAGTTGGAAAAAACTGTAAAGCAAAAGTATATTCTTTAGAATACAGTAAAGAACACGATTGTGTGTGTGGGCTCTTGGGGGTGGTGGGGGGAAGCATCCATTTCCTGGAGAAGCATTGTGCGGGCATAGGGTTGGCCATCATACACTTTGCAGCACTAGGCTCAAAAGAATTTCTCAGTTCTTTTTATAGGAATTTAGGATTTAGAAACGGTGAATATGCGGTAGGTACAAAACCACAGCTTGTGGATGGGTGGCAAACCAGTTTTTATTGGACCAGAACAGCCCAGTGTCCCATCACCTTTGGCCTATACTAGAGTAAAGCAGTGATTGGTTAGTGATCAGTTGTGAAATTAGTGTTTACATGTGAGGAGTGTGTGTGTGTGTAATCTGGTGGATAAGTGTAGCATTTTGATTGGTTGTGTTTGAAAAAGGAAAGCAAGTAGCTTCCTGTTAGATTAATTTGTTTTAGGTAGAGAATTGTGTGTAGTGTTTTGAAAAAAGTGGTTTATACAATTGAAAACTGAAGGCTGAGAAATAGAGTGAGATGATTCAGAAATTGTGACAAGAAAAGATTTTGTGTGTTCACTCACTCATGAAGAGCTGTCAGCTTTAACACGCATGTGAGTATTTTTTTGAAAACAGTTGATTTGGCATTGCTTAAAAGCCTTTATTCTTGCTTGACTTATAAACGATAAGTTTGACTATACAGCAAATAACCCAAATGTAATTTCTGCCGAGGAAGAATGTCATGACAAATATTCTTTTTGTAAATTGCATGATAAAATGAAAACAAAAGCCACCAATTTCAATAGGACACATATTAAACATATCGGAGATATTCAATATACTCTCTGCATTGATACATAAAAATCTAAAAATAAGGACAGTCCTGAAGTAGGCCTACATAAATATGAGTACTTGCATTCACCACATGCAAAGCTGCTATCTTGCTGTCTGTGTGAAAATATTTTAGAAAATGTTGGCTTGTCTCTTCAAAAAACGTCTAGGAATAGTACAAATTCATTCATTTTCTTTTCAGCTTAGTCCCTTTATTAATGCGGGGTTGCCAGAGTGGAATGAACCGCCAACCTGTCCAGCACATGTTTTATGCAGCGGATGCCCTTCCAGCCACAACCCATCTCTGGGAAACACTCATTCACACTCATGCACTACTGACAATTTAGCCTACCCACTTCACCTGTACCGCATGTCTTTGGACTGTGGGGGAAACCGGATTACCCGGAGGAAACCCACGCGAACGCAGGGAGAACATGCAAACTACACACAGAAACGCCAACTGACCCAGCCGAGGCTCAAACCAGCAACCTTCTTGCTGTTAGGTGACAGCACTACCTACTGCGCCACTGCGTCGCCCCATAGTACAAATTATACTTTATAATTATAAATATACCTCTGTAGATGTTTTTCTGGACACAACAATCAAAGTGTTGATTGAATTGCGATGAATGAGAGTGAAAGAGAGGCGCAGCTGAAACTGAGTTACCTTTTCACCCCACACAGAGAATGTCACATAAAGAAATGGTTTGTGCTATTGCACTTGAAATTTACGCAATATTATAATATTCAAATACACAGATATTTGTATATTTGCAAATTTCCATGACTTTTCCAAAACGTTGTTAGTTTATTTGTTTTTCAAAAACTTTTGCAGGCCTGGAAACTCCCATGTCAAAATTCCATGACTTCTCAAATAGCAAATCTAAAATTTGATTCTAGGGGAAGTTCTTGTGGTCATAAATGAGCATATAAAACCTTTTTTCTTTCTCTCTAATAAAACCAGTATGTTTGCACTTGCCTGAGTCACATACCTACTATGATACACATACCTAGTGGCAACTCTTTGGCAATTTTAACAACCAAAGAAATGGAAATTGTACTAATAAGAGTGAAATAATGTTCCATTTGCATGTAGCCTAACCAATAACATTACATTTAGTGATTTAGCAGATGCTTTTTCCAAAGTGTCTTACAATGCAGGAGGAATTCAACAAGAAGAGAAAATACACACAAGAAGTGTTAATTATACAAAGAAACTAGAAAAAAACAGGAAACATTCTAATATACAGGGAAATAAACTGTAATACACATTTATTATTTGATGCTTGAAAAGCCTTGAAATCTTATATCTAAATATAAAACTGTATTGAAAATACCTGGCAAATGTCCTGTCGCCTTTCCAAGGTTTCAGGAATAACAAAAAAATAACTTGACTACTAGTTGATCGTTTGGTATCAGAAGAGGCTTATATGAAAGGCAAAGACCTCTAGATTATACTTATTTTACCAAAATAAAATATGATCAGGTCTTGATTTATAATTATTTAATTAGGACAGTAAGGTCTGATTTTGCTTTGACAAAAGTCTTGTCACTTAACATAAATTATGTACAGTATAGAAGTCATGGTGCAGTGGAAAAAATAATTAATATTGTGTAGGACTCCCAAGAGCTTGGAGGACTGCATCTATACATCTCTGCATTTACTTAAATAACTTATTAATAAAGTCATCTGGCAAAGAAAGCGTTCTTGCAGGACTCGCAAAATTCATCAAGATTCTTTGGATTTATCTTCAATGCCTCCTCCATCTTACCCCAGACACGCTCAATAATCTTCATGTCTGGTGATTAGGCTGGCCAATCTTGGAGCACCTTGACCTTCTTTGCTTTCAGAAACTTTGATGTGGAGGCTGAAGTATGAGAAGAATCACTATCCTGCTGAAGAATTTGCCCTCTTCTGTGGTTTGCAATGTATGGGCAGCACAAATATCTTAATATCTCAGGCTGTTGATGCTGCCATCCACTCTGCAGATCTCTCGCACACCCCTATTTTTCCTTCACCAAACTTGCCTGATTTCTGTGAGAGTCTTGTGTCTATGTGGATTCCAGTAGGACTTCTGCAGTATTTGTGATGATTAGGATGCAGTTCAACAGATGATTCATCTGAAAAATGATTCTTGGGAAAAATGGCTGTGGAATTGTCAGTTCTCATTTTGCAATTTCTCTAATTTTTGTAGATTATATTTTAGCTCCTCTCCCCAAAAAGCCTTATGTGTCATTTATGTTCTTAGCACAAACAATCCAGAATGTGCTAGGTCCCAGATAATATAATACTTTGAGATTAGCAGCATCCTTCTGAAAATGTGTTTTCAATAAAGCTCCTGTGCTGACAAGCTCAAGTGGACAAATTATCCTGTCTGCAAACATTTCATTTAGAATAAAAGGAGTTAACGGAAACATAAGAAGATTGAATTCCTGATAAAGTATGTGTTTTGCACGCAGTCACAACAGTATCGTTCTTAAATACGGAAGAGGAATTTCAACCTCTACATGTTCACAAGTTAATAGGAGAAAAATTAATCAATGTTTTTTCAGTCTTTGCAAGACAAGCATGGAATGGCATTTTAGTGGATGTGAACCACCCAGGGATTTTTTTTTCTGCTACAAACATTTCATCCTTGAAGCTTTACGGTAGGTATGAGATGACTGCCTTTTGCCAGGCAACTGATAACAGTTGTCAAATCCATGCATTAATTTTTTTTTCGGGTTAGTCCCTTTATTAATCAGTGGTCACCACAGCAGAATGAACTGCCAACTTATTCAGCATATGTTTTACTCAGCGGATGCCCTTCCAGCCGCAACCCAGTACTAGGAAACACCCATACACCCTTGCATTCACACCTACACGTACACTATGGCCAATTTAGCTTATTCAATTCACCTATAGCGCATATCTTTGGACTGTGGGGGAAACCGGAGCACCCGGAGGAAACCCACGCCAACACAGGGAGAACATGCAAAATCCATACAGAAATCCCAACTGACCTAGCCAGGGTCTTTTATCTTTTTATGCCCAAAGGATACTTTTATGTGTATGCAAGGGTCAGTGTAAAGTGGATGTTGTGTTAATGAAAAATAAAAAAGTGATTAAACCCCTTTGCCTTAAAATTAAATAAATGAACAATGTGTATGATCATAAAAATTAAGTCAGCTTAACTGTTCTAAGTTACAATTGGTTTACTCATCTTTTAAAGTCAACCGGTTAAATCTATTTTTAGATTAAGTATCTAATTGTTTTTTAGAAATACTTTTTTATGAGTTTATTTTTCAAATAAAGCACTCATAACCTTTTAAGAGATAAGACAAATGTGCATGATAACTCATTCTAGGCGACATGTCGAACACATACTGCATGTTTGTGCACACTAAAAGAATGTGCATGTACACTAAAAATAAATTATACTAAAGGATTTGAAAATACTTTTTGTTTAAAAAAAGTAACGTAAAACATTTATGTGTGGGATACCCTAATTTAATTTAGTGTGAAATATATACCATTGTCAATTTACGATCAACACAAAACTGAGTATAATGTAAGTATATAGCCACTCCTAATTTTTACTCACATTAGGACACAAGTACATGTAATAATGTCTTAATGCCTGATGAATCTGTTAACATGATATCAACAACCATTGTATAAAGTCAGTGACTTTTACCAGTGACTACATTAACACATCTGCAGATTAAATGGTGTTAAAAAATGTGTATTTAGCAGAATAAGAAAGATGCCAGATGGTACTGAATACAGTACATTAAAACAAATTGAGATTTCAGCCATACTTATTGATGCCTGCAATGATATTTAAAATCCTTTCTCTTTTTTATTTTTATTTTAATTCATTGTATTTGTTGTCCTGTTTATATGTCTGCATTACCATTGGCATGCACAAATTTATTTATATTTGTTTGTATGTGTTATATTTTTTATATAATTAATTAAAAATACATCTTGAGAGTAAAAAGGTGTATGACTTTGGTGTTTTCACATCCTCATACCCAATTTCAAGCAGCAAATCTTAGCATAAGTTTAAGACGTCAGACACCTCACCTTGAATGCAGTGGAGACAGGGCAGATGTACTGTACTAGTAAACCTCTAAGAAAAACACACAGGTCACACTTTGTTTTTATGGTCAACTAATTTATAGTATAAGATTATAATATAATCTTATACAAGATTATAAGTAGACTGTTAGGTTGGGGGGCTACACGGTGGCACAGTGGTTAGCACGTTCACCTCACAGCAAGAAGGTCGCTGGTTTGAGCCTCGGCTGGGTCAGTTGGTGTTTCTGTGTGGAGTTTGCATGTTCTCGTAATGTTAGCATGGGTCCAAAAACGTGGTATAGGTGAACTAGGTAAACTAAATTGTCCGTAGTGTATGTGTGTGAATGAGTGTCTATGGAGTGTCTCCCAGTGATGGGTTGCAGCTGGAAGGGCAATCGCTGTATAAAACGTTTGCTGGATAATTTGGCAGTTCATTCCGCTGTGGCGACCCCGAATTAATAAAGGGACTAAGCCGAAATGAAAATGAATGAATGTTAGATTGGGGTTAGGGTTCGAGTAATCTACTTGCAAAGTTTCTTATAGTCAGTCAGTTAAATGTCTATTGAAGGAGAATTATCAACAGATATTAAGCAGACAGTCTACTAATACTCAAATAGACTATCAAAATAGTGTTACCAACACACACTCTCACCTTAACCAAAATTAGACATAAAAACTAGGCTAATCAGAAGTGTCAATACACCTAACCTAAGTGGTCTTAAATGGCATGGGAAGGAGAGATCTGGAAAACAATCGAGGATGAGATGTGGTAGCAGGTCATATCTAAATGGCACACATGTGTATGTGAAATTTAATCTGAACTAATAAATGATACAATTTTAAACAGGTATTACTGGACCCAAAGCATACTGGCCAGGCTTAAATCAAGAGATGACATGCGCTGGTGATGTAATAATGATATTGGTAGTATGATAAACTATATATGTTGTATGATTGCAATAAGGTTAAAGAAATGTGGGAAAAGATTGTATATTTTGTTAATACTATTTTCAGTTTAACACTCTATAACACACATAAAGCATGCAGTGCACTTCACCCATTTAGTGCATTTTTACATTTTAATACATGTAAACATTTAAAAACAAACATTTTAAATGTTTAATAACACAAACATTTGTTCCCCATACTTTTTTCCTTGGCGCTCACATCTTTGTACAAGACAATGATATAAGGAACTGTTTTCCCACCAGATGAGTATTAATCATATTACCTAGTTTTGGAGTGAGTTTATTTTCTGTCAAACAGCCTGCCATGTGATTGCTTTTTGAGATGCTAGTGTCTCTCCTCTTTGTCTTCCATTTATATGTATTTCATGACTGTTTTTAATGCATTTTGCATCTTTTTAAGATGAAATCTTTTTACTTATTTTATTGTTTCCTAACTATTGGAAATATTGAACATTTTAGACTTGAATTATGTATATATGAAGACATTATTACTATTTTGAGTCAATCAATGTTCATTTTGCGACAACAACCTGCAATTCTCTGTATTCAGCACAACTAAAATAAATTCTGTGTGGAAAGAATCACTGGACTACAGCAGACGCACCACAACAAGAATACATTGCCAGGCTGGAGTGCTACTACATGCAGTGTGAAAGCTATAGGGTTATGGGCTCCGAAAAAATATGGCCTTTAAATGCCCTGCAAATGGAGTATTTGTGAAACAAGCGTGTTGTGTCAAATGCATTAGCAAACATCCTTAAATTAATATCAAAATTCGAATGGGCTCTATGCACAGCTAACGAAAAACTTTCAGTGAAAGGTTAATTTGACTATTTTCAATTTCACAAAGTTGTTTTACAGCATCGATGTTTTAATGTAATTACAATACATTCAGTTAAATAGACTTAAGCATTCATTTAGTTGTTCAAGCATAAAACGAAATGAAAGACCATTGTAACCACTGGAGCCATCAATAGAAACAGGTTAGCACAGAAATTCGATTGAAAATACTGGGGTAAAATAAACTGTCATATTTTAAAGACATGGTAGGGGAAATAAAATTTAATGCAGTGCTTCTTGTCCGATCTGAGACCCACTTCATATCGTATATCTAACAGGCAGTGAAGATCGCTGATTTTTAAAGAAATCAGATCTTAAACGTGACAATTTTGTAATGGAAAGACAGCTCTCCAGAAGCCCTGAAAATTAAAAGTCCGTGTGCATATAGCCCATCATTTAATTAGAAACTACACCAGAATTCTACCACTGTTCCACTATGGGTTGATCATCAGTGGTGTAAAATAATAATTAATACAAATAATAATGAATACAAATACTCAAAGAACTGTAATGTAGTAATTTCTCTCAGGAATTATACTTTTAAAAGTGTGTATTTTTAATTCTAATACATTTATAAAGCTGTATTAGTACTTTTACTCCACTATTTGCATTCAACCTGCAGTCACTACTTAGTTTTTTTCTTGTCTATGCTGACTGACTCAGTAAAATAATCAGTCCTGTGATTCCCATCCAGTCAAGGAAAGTCGTGTCAGACAAACCAACCTCAAGACATTGACATGACACTTTACAAATGCAGCAAACATGTACAGCGTGGAAGCATTAAAAGTGTACAAAAAAAAAAAAACTAAATCATTATAAGCAAGGGCCAAGGCATTTAGACTCCGTGCTAGCAGAGTTGGGCAAATAACTTCCAAAATTAAATGCAGTATATTATATTAGATTTTATTATATTACATTTCAATACTGGGAAACATCCATACACACTCATTTACACAAATACACATTCAATTCACATATAACGCATCCAAGAAAGTTCTAGTCTAGTATATTGTTACATGAATAAATTTAATTATGACAAACAACATATTACATGTACAATAAGCTTGGTTTTTGGACACTTCTAGCTTGCTAATCAGGATTCAAAGTTAACACAAATACATGGACGCAGAGGCAGAGCAGTGGGCAGCCATTGCTTCTGCGCCCATAGAGCAGTTAGGGGATTAGTGTCTTGCTCATGGGACTTACCTCAGCCATGGTACTGAGGGTGATGAGACACTGCATAAATAAGTGTATAACCTAAACTTTAACATCATCACAGCTAGATTTCTGCCTCTAAATTACACAGATTTTGCGTCACATGTAAATGGATCAAGTTTAAGCTACTTTTTAATTTGCAGGGTATAATGTGGCATACTATTTGCCCATAATACTCACTACCCAATTCTCTTGAGTACCTTCAAAAGTGCTACATTTTACTATACAAGTAGTATTTACAACAGATACTTTAGATTACAGTACTTACACTACATTTTTGGCAAGTAATTATACTTTAACTTGAGTATGATTTTTCAGTGTATTCTTACCACCTCTGCTGACAATTTATCCTCTTTTTCTTGCCTATTCAAAAGCGACTTGACAAAAGAATGGCATGCTCCGCCAGATGTAGGAGAATTTACAATTTTATGATAACTTTTGTTGGTGTCGTCCTAGGCCGTATGTCGTTTGTCCAAAATGCATAACATTGGTAACTTTACATCTGGCGGAGCATGCTGAGTCTGACAATGTCTGATTTTCTCAGGTCAGCCTTATTGTCTGTCGGCCATTACATACTCCACATGTATTCAAAAACTCATTGTTTCCCTTTGTCTGATGCTCCTTACTAACCTTGTTGCTTTTGGCCTCTTTACTGCTTTGCTCATTCTGGTTGTGAACTGCTTGGCCCCTTAATTGCTGCTTGAAGCTATATTTAATATTATTTAAATGCACTTATGTGTTAATATATTTAATATGTGTTTGTCTTCTTTTAAACAGTCAGATAATTTACCTTATGAAAGTTGATTAAATCAATTGCAACTAATTAATTAATTGTCTAAAGCATTGCCATTATATCTGAAGCTGATTTTTTTACATGCTAATAATAATAATAATAATAATAACTATGAATTATGGCTAGGGCAACATTTTTGTGACATAACCCCCTAAAAATTGGTTATTTATTGGGTAAAACTTGAAAATGACTCAATGGATTGTGTTAAAATAACAGCAGGTCAGTGCTAAACAACCCACCATTTACATTACCTGTTGCGTTGTTTTTAAACAACTTTTTGCATTTGTTACGAGAATTTGCTTGCATGTGTGTTGTTAAAATGATGATGTTTTCTCAGTTTGTTAATGTATTTCTCTTTGCATGTGTTTTCTGAACTAGAAATGAGTTTGAGGTCACTTGGCCACTTTATTTGATAGAAAAATGCTTGGCAGAACTCTGAATATACTACTTTGGCACAAAACAGAACTGGAGTGGCATCACATGAGAAAGTTATTTTGCTAATAGATCATGTTATCAGTTCAGAATCATCTCTTTTTTAGGAAAATACATTTTTATGCACTTTTGTAGCTTTTATACGAGAACAATTGTGTACCTTTATTTCAGTTGTACCATAAAAGGTATAGAACAGTATCAAAAAAGGTCTTTTCTGTACCATATAAGGTACAACTTTTAAAAAGGTACCAAACTGTTCCTCAGGGAACATTATTTGTACCACAAGTCCCCAGAACTTTACACGTCCTTTACATTTACAAACAGCAGCATCACACACTGCAACAGTAATATTTGGAAAAGCAGGTTAGAAAAGAATCAAATAAACTATTGTATGGTGTGACTGCATGTTTTGGAGATTAAATTTGGAAAATAACTTGCAATGTGTAAATTTGATGTCACTGCTCAGTTTTGAATTTGAAGTTAACCTAATATGAGTAAATGAGCAGTTCTTAAGTATAACTTCAGTTACTGTACGTACAGTTCAAGTCAGAAGAATTATTAGCCCCCCTGTTTATTTTTTCCCCAATTTCTGTTTAATGGGGAGAAGATTTTTTTCAGCACATTTCTAAACATAATAGTTTTAATAACTCATTTCTAATTACTGATTTGTTTTATCTTTGCCATGATGACAGTAAATAATATTTGACTAGATATTTTTCAAGACACTTCTATTCAGCTTAAAGTGACATTTAAAGACATTTAAATTTCTAGCCGAAGTAAAACAAATAAGACTTTCTCCAGAGGGAAAAAAATATATTATCAGGCATACTGTAAAAATGTCCTTGCTCTGTTAAACATCATTTAAGAAATATTTAATAAAGAAAAAAAATTCAAAGAAGGGCTAATAATTCTGACTTCAACTGCATATTCTAAAGTATAATCTAAAACATAACTTATATATCTGAGAATTAACATTGATCAAAATTAGAGAACAGTTTCAGATGCTTTTGTTAGATGTGTAAATCTGGCATCTGGTGGTAAATTGTTTATTTATATTATTAATAGAAGAAGCTAAGAGCAGTGGGAAACTAGAGATGTCCTGCAGCTGCATATATGCTAAAGTCTCTAAACTTCTAGTTTTGACTGCTTTAAGCTTGACAAATTGTTTGTTGATTTTGTACAATCATTGCTGTTATCTAGTTTTGATCAAACAAAAATTCCTTCAAATTTTTTATGATGATTATATAATATAATTCTATCTAAATAAATGTTATTTTTAAATTCTCACTTTACAAACCTTCACTGAGTTTCCCACTATTGTGAGAAAACATCATTGCTCGAGGTTCCCTATTACTCATGGTATCCTGTCCAAAACATTCCCCCATCAATAATGCCACAAATTCACACATTTATCCCAATGACATCCTCATACCAACTCGTTCCTCTAAAGTGTGAATTACTTTTGCTTGTCCCGTTTATCTGAGTAGCCTACTGCTTTAAATCTCTATGAAATCTGCAGAATGAATGGGCAAAGAGCGATGAGCTCTCGCAGTGGCATATAAAGCTATTGCAGATGCTGCATATGGAGCAATAACAGGCGAGCACATGATCCAGTACGATGAGCCGTCTCGTTTTCCCCAGCGCTGCTCTTTTTTTTTCTGATACCTCCCCTGCGGCCAAGCCACGACGCAGCTCTGCTAGTAACGACGCAAAGCTGGAGAGAAGAGGAAAAGATGGGAGGGAGGAAAGGAAAAACGAGAGAGAGAGAGAGAAAGAGAGAGAGAGAGAAGCGCGGCCGTGCGGAACGAAGGACCCGCATCAGCCACATCACGTCTGTTGCAGCTGTAGTTATTGCTGAACATATTATATTGCTTAACAGCATATCAGTTAACGGAAAACCGAGAGGAATCCCTTAAACAAGGGTGAGCTCGGTGACTGTAAACTCGTTTTAACAGAAATTTGCAGTTCTGTCTACTGTGCTGTGTTATGATGACGACTATCATCTTCCTAACGCGACCCGTGTGCGGGGTGTGACCCAGTGAAATTAATGCTCGTCAGTACTGTAGGCTTTATGCAGTATAACAGAACCACGATTCATATACAGTAGTTTATTCATTTATACATCACTTTGCAGCCATTCATGCAGCGTACGTGTAACTGCAGAGGAGCAATGCAGCTCTTCAAAAGCGAAGTCTCTTTCTTTTAAGGAAATCATCCTTTTTATCGTCTCAATCACATGGTTTACGGTGTGAGTCAAGGTTCTGCAAGTGGTTGTTTTTCAGAGCTGATAACTGATAGAAAAGATGGAATGGTTTTGTGTGTCTGTGCTAAAGAGTCATCCTAGTAATCATATATCATTAAGTGGGAGACGACCTTTAGTATCACAAATGCAGTTGTACTAAATGGATGTGTTAACAGCAACTTGCTTTATATCAATAAGATTGAGCTTAAGCTAGTGCAAACAAGCATAGCATATATATATTTTACATTGGGTAAATATTTGAATCAATCTTTTAAAGAAAATCTGAATTCTGGTAATAATGCACAGGGGAACCTTATGTTTTTTTTTTTTTTCCACAACACGGTTTCACGGTATGTGTGTGTGTGTGTGTGTGTGCGTGTGTGTGTGTGCGCGTGTGTGTGTGCGCGTGTGTGTGTGCGTGTGTGTGTGCGTGTGTGTGTGTGTGTGTGTGTGTGTGTGTGTGTGTGTGTGTGTGTGTGTGCACTTGAATAGGTTAAACGCAGAGCACAAGTTCCAACACAAAAAAAATATGTAAAGCTGATTCCTTGGATTTACTTTTTTTTTTTTTTTAATTAAGTAGTATAAATAAGTTATTTCCCACATGGAAAGAACCTATATGAGGATATATGTGCATATATGAAACCGATATGCAGTATATATGCACATATAATAATAATAATAATAATAATATATATATATATATATATATATATATATATATATATATATATATATATATATATATATATATATATACATATATGCGCTAAATATATATATATATATATATATATATATATATATATATATATATATATATATATATATATACATATACATATACATATACACACATATACATATATACATATACATGTATATATGTATGTGTGTGTGTGTGTGCATATATGTAACTATATAGGTACATGTATATATAGTATGTACACATATATGTGCATATATGTACATATATTATAGGTTAACGGCCAATTATATATATTTCACATATATTAAAAACCTATATTAAAATGTATATTAAAACATATATGTTTATATAAGTTCCTTCCGTATGGGTTGGGCTGAATTTAAACAAATTAAGTTGAACACTACTAAATTGAACTTATTGTTTAAATTCAACACACATAAATTGTTTGCAACAATTTTGCAGACATATTTTTTCAGTGAAGTATTAAAAAACTCTAAATTTAAATTCTTTAACAGTTATTAATATTTCAAATATGATTGTAAAAAAAATGTTGTACTCTTCCATTCACTGCACTTTAAGTTTACCCAACTATGACAACTTTTGCTACTGAGAAATCCAGAAATGTGAAAAGGTTCCATTGTTGGACAATGTTGCTTGGCTACTTTCATATTGAGAATAGACAGCAACATTGTTCTAAAAGGTGCCCTGTGTATCATCACTAAAATGTTACTAAGTCCATATAATTATAAGTTCAATAATCTGCAGTATGCAAAAAAATTTGCAGGCCTGAATTTAATAGGTGGGATGTCCAAATGTACAGTATTCATGAAACGGTTTACAAACAATACCTTGATGACACGTGGCATCTGTTGAGATCACAAAGTAGGCTAGTGCGGTGCCACAGGATATTTTGCTACCCCATGAGGCCATTGGAGCAAAAGAGCCATATGACCAGTAACCACTAGTTAATGCTTAAAACTGTTATTTTAATTTTGGGGACTAGGACTTTGGGATCTGTAAAACGTCTAAGAACTGCAGGATTACTTACAATTATTCAAAGAAAAGAGCTAACCAGACACTTTATTACATAATGAGTTGGACCCACATTTCCCTCCAAATCTGCCTCAATGGTGTAGTTCACCCCAATATCCTTATATCCTTTTCTCACATTTAAGTTGTTTTAAATTTTTATTAATATCTATATCCTGTTATATCTATATTCACAAAACAAGGCATTCTGAAGAATCTTGAAAACCAACAGCGACTGACAATGCTCTAAATGCTCTATGCTCTAAATTTGCTGTTGTAACACATCTGCTTCGAGGTTCAACATGCATGATGTGTGTTCAGAGATGCTCTTCTGCAGAATTCAGATGTAAGGGTTGGTTATTTGGTTTACTTAGAGTTCTTGCCTTTCTATTTTCATGTTCTTCTGACCTCTGATATGAACAAGGCCTTTTTGCCAGAACATATGCTCACTCAATATTTTCTCTTTTCTGACCACTTTCTTTACATCCTACACTCTCAGAAAAGAAGGAACATTGTGGTACAAATAATGTTCCCTGAGGAACAGTTTTGTACCTTTGTAGAAGTTGTACCTTATATGGTACAGAAAGACCTCTTTTGATACTGTTCTATGCCTTTTATGGTACAACTGAAATAAAGGTACACAATTGTTCTTGTATAAAAGCTACAAAAGTGCACAAAAGCTACAAGCAACTCATTCTTTATTACAATTTGCATTAAAATAAATAAGACTGGAAAGGTAAAGTGATTGTATGTATAATTTCCATATTAAAACAAGAATCATCATTTAAAGTATATGTTTAAAGAAACATATAAACAATAATTATTAAGTTCTATAATACAATAATACAAAGCAACTGGTAAAACATAAGAATATAGGTATTGTAAACTAAACATTTGAGGCATTTTGAATAAATGTTTGGTAAGCATTTTTGACACTGTTGAGTGCCTATAGAGTACTACTGCATCCAACGTTTCTAAAAATTCTTTTTTAAAATACATGTAAGACAATGTTACAGCTTTCCAATTCTTTCTAAAAGAAACCAAGCATCTGGAGGTTTGCTGTGGGTGGAACAACCGAGTCAAGTGTGCAAGTGAGGCTTCACCAACAAGCCAGAGTGAGAAAGATGAGCACATTATTTGTCAAGCATCAAAGTCAATCAGTACTTTCAATGAAAAATAATTGATTTAGGTTGCAATCATTTTACTACACTTGCAATTACTGTAAAACCAATTGGTAACACTTTATGATAACTACACACTATGAATTTATTAAGCATTAGCTAAAAGTGAATTCATTAAGCAGTTTATAACTGCAGCTACAAATGCTGTATTGTTGACTTATAACCACATTTATAGAGAAATTACCAACCTACTGTACATCACACATGACGTCACACAGGTTCCCGGTTGCAAAAAGAGACTGGTTGCAATAGCAAAAATGTCGTGTTGATGCCAAATTCAAACGTCAAAAAATAGAAAACTTAACTTTTACCGTACACCACACTGCTTTTAATGCCAACCGCAGACTGCGGCTAAAAGGGAGATGAATGAAGTGAGGACCAAATTAAAATGCTCGACTTTGCAGTTCTCATTTCATATCAGATAAGTTCAAACTACGCTGAATCATACACATTACTCATTTTTGATTTCAGCAATGGTTAATAAACTGCAGCCACTGAATGCTAAGAATGAAACGTAAAAGTGTAAGTTCACATACCCTGCCATACAGGTGCAGTTCACTGTCAGAATGCAGTTTTGCTTGTTGATGATTACCCAGGCCTTGTATAGCTCTGTCTTTTTTCCTTGTCTTTGGCTAGGCAGAACCTCGGTTTTTAGCACTACATAGTTTTGAATTTGATAATCATAGAACATTATTTCTTGCACATGACCACACAGAACAAAATTGTTGGGATCCAAAGACTTGTAGGCCTTTTACTTCTCTCTTGTAAAAACAGTACAGTAGTTATCAAACCTGTCAGACGTATGCCACTCACTTTAACGTTAATTTTGCAGAATAACTGTGCTTATCACTGGGTGACAAGCTGTTATAATACACTGAAAGCATTATGTAAATAATATATATAATATGATCTCTAATACAACAACAAACCCTGTTTCGCATCGGATTTCATTCCCTCGCTGTAAATGCTGTTTTGTGGTTTACAGAAACACAGGGTTTTCCCGGTGATGGGTTGCAGCTGGAAGGGCATCCGCTGTGTAAAACATATGCTGGATAAGTTGGCAGTTCATTCCGCTGTGGTGACCCAGATTAATAAAGGGACTAAGCCGAAAAGAAAATGAATGAATGAATGAATGAATGAATGAATGAATGAAGTAACTCAGGGTACATAAATACACTCACACACACATATAAATATATAAATATTGCATTTTATTTATTTATTTTATTGAATTTTATTTATTTATTGGCGCTTTTACAATGTAGATTGTGTCAAATCAGCTTAACATAAAGATTCTAGTAAATTGAAATTAAAATTCAATTTAGTTCAGCTTAGTTCAGTTCAGTATGGTTTCATTTTCACTGCTGAAAGTCCAAACACTGAAGAGCAAAAAAAATTCATTGATGCGCAGCTCCACAAGTCCCAAAATATCAACACAAGAAGACAGGAGGACATTTAAATATGCAGAAAATAAATTTGGATATTTATGAATATATATATTTCATTGTTTACTTTATTTTCCACATATTTAAATATCTGTATTCTTGAAAAAAGAAAGAAAGAAAGAATGAAAGAAAGAAAGAGAAAAAAAATCTAAATATATTTAATATTTCAGGCTTTACAGGGTTAATAAAAACCCTGCTCTACACACATCAATGCAGACCCTCCCAGGAGTATTAACACTCCCTGAGAAACAATACCACACTCACAGTGATTTTAGTCCTGAGAATAAATCATGCTCTGCATATCAAATATGACATTACATGACAAGTATCATAAAACCATGTGTGAATCACACACATTCACTTACTTACTATAGTGGCCTATGTAATACAACACATAATCTCCATCTGGGTTTTAAACGTGTGCGTGTTATTTGCTTTAATATTTGCTGAGTCAGGCAGCTGGAGACACAGCAGCAAGGGGATCATTATGAAGCTCTCACTGCGGACTCGTGCCAAAGCCCACGGCATGACATCAGAAAGTGCTGAGCGAACTTGCCAGATGCACAACAGCCCCTCTCATCCATACTGTACATTAGTCTCAGGTATCTAAAGGGGATAAGATACATTAGATCTGTGGAGGCTAACAATGTTAAACTGGTAATATAGCTATAATGATATTTTGACTTAATGTACTGTAGGTACTTGATTCCATGCTTTGTTAAATGTCATTAAATCAGTATTGTCACTGCTTATTTTAGTACTTTTATTGTGCGTGTGATACATAAATGTGGCCATAAAAGAACTTTCCTGCTGACTATGGTTACATGGTAAACTGAATACTACAAGAAAGATAGTTCACCTCAACAATACTCGCCTTTATGCAATTCTTTATGCCTTTATGCTAACCTGCATGACTACAGTATATATATATATATAATATATATATATATATATATATATATATATATATATATATATATATATATATATATATATATATATATATATATATATATATATATAGCTGGCGCAGTGGGTAGCATGTTTGCCTCACAGCAAGAAGGTCGCTGGTTCAAGCCTCGGGTGGGTCATTTGGCGTTTCTGTGTGGAGTTTGCATGTTCACCCCGTGTTCACATGGGTTTCCTCCGGGTGCTCCGGTTTCCCCCACAAGTCCAAAGACGTGGTATAGGTGAATTGGGAAGGCTAAATTGTCCGTTGTGTATGTGTGTGAATGTTTTCCAGTGATGGGTTGCAGCTGGAAGAGCATCTGCTATGTAAAACATATGCTGGATAAATTGGCGGTTAATTCTGCTGTGCCGACCCCAGATTAATAAAGGGTCTAAGCTGAAAAGAAAATGAATGAATACATTTATAGCGAAATGAACCGTCAAATCATCCAGCATATGTTTTACACGGCGGATGCCCTTCCAGCTGCAACCCAGTACTGGGGAAAAAAAATAATTATATATATATTTATATATTTGGTGGGACTTCATGAGGGTAAATTGATTTTTATTTCCTATATTTTTGTTTTTAGCAGAATGATCTCTTTAGGCAATTACCAATCACAAAAATGAAACTCTTGAAAATAAATATCTTGACCTCTCTATTGCCATTAATGTTTGAAATGTGAATTGAATTTACATTTTATGTTAGTAACTATTTGCACTGATACATTTGGTGATAATGAACAAATCTCTCATTGCACTGAACCCTTTGAGTAAGAAGTAAGTCTCACAAAATTGAAGAGTTGTCAGCAAGTAAGAACATATCTGTGGCCAGGCCTTCCCTTCTTTACTTTGGGTCATGACAAACATGTAATGATGCTGACCACTTAAAACAATTCATTATTGTTGGCCTTAGTGAGTTTTGAACACTTTTCAAGTAAACTGTATTACGTTTTACCTCAAAATCATTAAATAAATTGAGCATTCTGTTAACTTTACAAAACTGCATGTAAAATAGTTATGATTAGTTTTACTTGTAGGTTAGGATTTAGGATAAAGGCTAGTAAAATAAGCCAATGAATGACCAACCTGCAACCTTTTGATAGAGAAAAACTAAACATAATGACTTAAGCTAATGCTCTGTCTTTTGGTTCTATGGTGCCAAGAGGCTTTAAAAATAAATCATGTCAATGAAGAAGAGGCTTTAAAAAAGCTGAATTAAATACTTTCATGGGAAAAGCACTTATCATGTTATGAATTAACAGCTTACCAGTTAATCTTCAATATATCTGCCATTAAACATTAGATTTAGATTAGTCTTTTTTTTTTAGTTTATTGTTTATTTGGGATGTCACAGAAAATGATGTAACGCAGCATACACCATACGAGACTTTCATTTCTATAGTTGCCACAAACATTGACAGACTCACAACCAAGCACACATCATCCAAGTTGACCATTACAGCACACATCATACAAGTTAACCAATATGCTTCTTCCAATAGCTGCGGACCTTTCCGTCCCCTAAATTAATACATTATCTGGTTGTACAGTACATGTAAAGTTACTCATAGTCAATCAAATTTCATTTGGAAACTGATAAAATAAAGCATTAGCAGATATTGAGCAGACAGTCTACTAACATTTTATTGTCTGGTATTGACATGTACTTACTTTTTATAAAGAAAAAGTCTCACGGGATCTATAAAAACAGAGTGATGCCCAAATAGAAATAGGGAAGTATTCTTTTATGCTTTTTATTCGTGAATAAAGGTTTACTTTATTTATTAGATAATGTGTTTTCACTTTTTGGTACTAACCTAAATGATTTTGACCAAAAGATTTGGGGTCTCAGAAGGAACTATTTCAGGTGGGAATTTTTTCATTTTTTCACTCGACTATTTTATAAAGCATCTCTCCAGTGTGATTCCAACCTCATGATCTGACATCTTGGTCACACTCACAACTGAGGATGTGCAGAATTATTAAAAGTGTAAGCAAACATGCTCATTTGTTGCTAAAGCACTTTTAGGATAAAAGACATAACCAGATATACTGTCAAATAATTTTAGGCACAGCAAATTATCTACAGATAAAATAATAGAAGAAAGGCTATTGGACAAGCATTCAAAATAATGAAAAAGTTATCGCTCTCTGTTAAAAGAATAACTACTTGTTTGAAATGATGAGGTGCCATTATACGATAAGAGTACAGAGCACTATGGTCTTTTTGAACACATCACATACTGTACAAATGCATAAAAAACTTATTTATTGGTATTCCATGATTAATACTGATTGTTGCTGTTTTGTAGTGAGACTGTGATAACAGATGCAAAAATGCCTTCTTTTCAAGGCGGCTCATAAGCCCACACATTTCTACACTAAATCTGTTATTGTAACAAAACAGTGAAGCATTATTTGCATTTTCACAGTACTAAGCTACATTTACTTGTATATTTTGAATCATTTGCTGCAGGCATCTTAGCTGGATGAGAGTGTGTCCAGTTTTTTGGCTTCATTTTACAAATCAATACTGGGCTTCTGAGCTGGATAGAGAAAATAATAAACATCCAGAATCTTAAATGACGTGTGTGCTCACACGGATACAAATGACAATGTCTCATGTAATATAATGTTTTACTATATTTACTAAGGACAACACACTCTGTTTACACTTTTCAGATTTGACCTTATTACTAAACAGTTGTATCTTTTATATCTATAAAATCTTAAATCAGAATCTTTGTGCTACAACTTACAATTGTTCACAGATGCAACTCAAATACGTTTATATTGTGTTTTACTACCTATGCAGCATATACTCTTATTGATTGCCAATACAACTGCGTTCAAATATACACTCACCGACCACTTGATTAGGTACACCTGTCCAACTGCTCGTTAATGCAGATTTTCAATCAGCAAATCACATGGCAGCAACTCAATGCATTTAAGCATGTAGACATGGTCAACACAATCTGCCGTTTCAAATGGTTCAGGCTAGTGGTGGTGGTGTCTCGCTTTGGGTGGCACACTTTGGGTCCATTAGTACCAATTAAACATCGTGCCAATGCCACAGCCAACCTGAGTACCATGTCCAGGCCTTTATGACCACAGTGTACCCATCTTCTGATGGTGACTTCCAGCGAATCATCTCAGAGTGGTTTCTTGAACATGACAATGAGTTCACTGTATTAAAATGGCCTCCACAGTCAGCAGATCTCAATCCAATAGAGCACCTTTGGAATGTGGTGGAACGGGAGATTCACATCATGGATGTGCAGTGGACAAATCTGCAGCAACTGCGTGATGCTATCATATCAATATAGACCAGAATCTCTGAGGAATATTTCCAGTACCTTGTTGAATCTATGCCACAAAAGATTATGGCAGTTCTGAAGGCAAAATGGGGTCCAACCCTGTACTGGTAAGGTGTACCTAATAAAGTGGCTGGTGAATGTATGTTGTTTATATGCAGATATTTGTTTGGCTCAGCCTATTAAAATCTTTACTGGTGGATTCCCAGACTTTTTTCAGCCAAATTCGTTTGACATAAAATATTTACTTTAAATACTTCATAACGTGATTTAATAATATATTCACGCTTGTAAAATGATGATTTATGGTGACTTGTGTTAAGTGTTTTATTTTTATTGATAATTCTTTGGTTTTATTGGTAACACGTTACGATATGAGTGCACTAATATGCTTTATTATGCATTCATTAATATAATAAATAGAGTATGACTCATTAAGGACTACCATTTGTAAAAAAAAAAAAAGTCTATGATAAATACGTCATTTAGATTAGGTTAGATTAGATTCAACTTTATTGTCATTATGCATGTACAAGGCAATGAAATGCAGTTTAGGTCTGCAATGGCAGCAAGTGCAATATATAAGTATATATAAAATATCATTAATTAAATGTGTCATGATTGATTTTATATTAACATCTAGTAATAACCTAAGTGTAAATGAATGTTATTTATCAAAATGAGGGATTTCAACTATGTTTGAAAGAATTGGTCAGTTTGATTGAAAAAAGGTTTTAGTCATTTTAAGTAATGCAACAGCCACGTTGTTATGATTCTGATTATAATTAGCACAGAACCATATATTCAAATGGAGTTCACAGTATATCATAGATAGACTGGCTGAATTGTTTCCGGCTCTTGATTATGTACCTCAAAACAGAATGTGTACTGATCCTGCACAGCGTGTTGACCTCCATTTTAGTGCTGTATTGCATTATAAACACTATTTATCAAACCCTCCTCCCTCTTCCTCCCTCCTCTCTTCCCTTCATCCCACTCCCATTTGCTTCTCTCTGTATGGACACGAGGCAGGTGGCTAAGCAAGAGAAGTTTGACACAGTTTCATCGTCAGATGTTTAATGTGCTGTAATGCTGATGCTGAATGTGTGCATGACTGTTCTGGGCCAAAGTCAGTTTGTTCTGCCCCACTTCCCATGATACAATGCAATACAATCTGAAAATCAAACTATTTTAAAATACAGTGAAGTGTGTTTCTCCGAGCTCCTTTAAAAAGTAACACACCCATCAATGAATCATATTGATATAATTAATTATTATAACTAAAAATGAATATGATAAAATATTATTTATTTATTCATTTTCCTTCAGCTTAGTCTCTTTATTCATCCAAGGTCGCCACAGCGGAATGAACCACCAGCATATGTTCTACACAGCGGATAACCCTTCCAGCTGCAACCCAGTACTGTGAGACATCCATACAAACTCATTCGCACACACACTACGGCCAATTTAGTTTATTCAGTTCTCCTATAGTGCTCGTCTTTAGACTGTGGGGAGCACTCAGAGGAAACCCACATGAACACAGGGAGAACATGCAAACTTCACACAGAAACAGACCTAGTCAGGACTCGAACCAGCGACCTTCCTGCTGTGAGGTGACAGTGATAACCACTGAGCCACTGTGTCACCCGATAAAAATATTAAAGTACAATTTTCTTTAATGTGCATTAATATTATGTTAATTCATATACAACTTAATATTTCAAAACTTGCGAACATAGTCCACATTATTTTGCCGTTTTTCTTTTGGGTTGCGGTTGGAAGGGCATCCGCTGTGTAAAACATATGCTGGGTAAGTTGGCGGTTCATTCCGCTGTGGCGACCCCAGATTAAAAAAAAGACTAAGCTGAAAAGAAAATGAATGAATTAATGAAAACAAGTAATAATTCATAAATAACACAATTCTATATAAGCTTGCAAGCTTTTGAAAAAAAAAAAATCTTGTCAACATGTCTACTTTTATTTTATTTAAATATAATCATTATTAAAGCACAATCATTAACAATGAAATTGCTTTTCAGCTTTCTTTGACTTGTAGAAAATAAAATAAAATATTTGCAACATTACAATGGCTTTTGATCAAATTCATGTGTTTTTGATAATAAAAGTTTTCTTTGTGTAAATTTGACCGATAATGATACTGCCATGGTAAGCATGTGAAGCAACAGGGATTTACAACAGTGATAATAATCAGATTTGTTTTGTACAATAAATAAGCATATTAGATCCTTTCTAAAGGATCATGTGACATTTTAAATGTACATAATGTACTTTTACATAATACTTTTTACATTTTATATAGTTTTAAAGAATAAATAAAGGAATTAAATTAATTATGAATTGTTGAAGTGGTGGACAGCAATTTTGGAGCTGTAAATATAACTTATTGTCTCTCATCAACAAATATTAATTAGCTGAAACTATGTAAATAGCCGAAAATAAAATAATAAGCATATTAGACACTATTTCCTGAACAGTAGAACAGGTTGGTTGCTGTGGAAACATTTTCTGGCAGACTGAAATTTTGGAAAAAATACCAATTCTGTGTAGGATCTGACCTTAAAGCATATTTATAGTAAGATCTAGAACAGGGGTCTCAAACTCAAATTGGCAGGGGGGCCATTTCAGTGACTGACAATTCATAGGAGGGCCGTTTTAACATTCAAGCACAAGAAAAAAGTGAAAACCTGACATAGTTGATGCATTTTAGGACAACAGACATGACGTTTTCATATTTCAAGCATCACCTGTCACCAGTGATAATGCAAATCAGCACGTTTACTATGTCACACATCAGCTTCTGAAATATATCTGTGGTTGTTGTGTGTTTGGCCGAGTGTTAGACACAGTCATTCTTCCAAAAAGTATATTCAAAACTCTAGCTTTTTATTTCTTGTTGTATATATTGAAGGGATAGTTTAAGTTGCTATGAAAATGCTACAAATAATAGACATAATAATTATTATTCAGTCCCAATCAATTGTATTGTCTCAATAGGGTGAGAACAGCAGAAAGCAGTTTGGCTAACTTAAGTGACTTTACTGGCAATTGTTTTTCTCAATATCTTTCTTTTTTTTTTGTAAAACTACAAGAAGAGAGGAGAGTATGTAAATATTCACATTTACTTAAACAAGTTCAATTCAAGCAGTACAATTTTACTAATGTACATAGTTTTTATGCAAATCTTAATAAGCATATGAGGAAAATCTATTAAACGAGACCATTTGAATGGAATATTAGCAGAATTATCATATTTGTTACACCACCAGCATAACGTGTAAGCCATGAAAAAGTGTTTGTAGAACAAAATACAAGTGGCATAAAACTGATAATTACTAGATATTTATTACTGATAATAATTGGATATTTACAAAAATAGAGCTTTAGTAAAAATAGAGCACTTACGGACATATATTTCAACGTTTATGTCCGTCCAAGCCTACATTTACCAACCAGTCTCGTCTGGAATGCCTTAAATTATTATAAATTAAAGTGCTTAATTTCTTCAATTCAACAAATTAATAACTTTCTTTTGCAAAATACAAAAGAGGATACTTCAAAGAATGTTGGTAATTTACAGTTGAAGTCAGAATTATTCAACAAATTAATAACTTTCTTCTGTAGAATACAAAAGAAGATACTTCAAAGAAAGTTGGTAATTTACAGTTGAAGTCAGAATTATTAGCCCCACAACACCCCCACCCCCCATTTATTAGCCCCCTGTTTATTTTTTCCCCAATTTCTGTTTAACAGAGATAAGATTTTTTCAACACATTTCTAAACATAATAGTTTTAATAACTCATTTCTAATAACTGATTTATTTTATCTTTGCCATAATGACAGTAAATAATATTTTACTAGATATTTTTCAAGACACTTCTATACAGCTTAAAGTGATATTTAAAGGCTTAACTAGGTTAATTAGAATAACTAGGCAGGTTAAGGTAATTAGGCAAGTTATTGTATAACGATGGTTTGTTCTGTAGACTATCGAAAAAATATATAGCTTAAAGGGGCTAATAATTTTGACCTTAAAATGGTTTTCAAAAAAATTAAAACTGCTTTTATTCTAGCCGAAATAAAACAAATAAGACTTTTATCAGAAAAAATATTATCAGACATACTGTGAAAATCATTTGGGAAAAAAATCAAAAAGAAAAAATTTAAAGGGGGGCTAATAATTCTGACTTCAACTGTATTAGTTTTAGCTATTAAACCATTTCCAAAGGATAGACATGAAGTATTTAACAGAAATGTTGTTCTATATTAAACAAAAGGCATGAGGGTGAGAAAATCATTAAAGATTTTTCATTTTTGGTGAATTATTCCCTTTAACATGCCACAAAGCTGGACCAAAAATTTTGACTCATTCTTCAAGTGTGTTTCGAATACAGGATGGTCCCAACCTGATTCGCTCCTATCCTCCACACACATTTCTCTCAGGTCTCCTGCATGTTTTACCCCTCCCACCATCCATCCCTCTCTCTTTCTCCCTTTCACTGCAATGAAATTCAGCATGTTTGCAATCTCTCCCTCTCACTTTCCAGTCCATTTCAGTGTGCAACACGATACCACAAGAGCATTTCCAACAATAGAAATCTTCGCTCTCCGTAATCGCCGTAAACAAGCTCCATCACTGCATTTCATCACTCCATCATCTCTGCCTCCCACACACAGACACCATGCAGTAGCATAAATCAAGAGATGTGGGACACAGACACACACAAATACATGCGCGCATGTACACGCACAATGTGACAGCTCAAATGTTTAACTCAATGTTTCCCTCCACCAGCCACATTCCTTTCACACATCTCAAACGTGCAAAAAAAATCCCCAGCCACACACCAGCAACCCCCTTCCTGGTGCTGTAATTACCACTCACACATAATACACACACTCACATGCACCCTGCCAGAAAGTAGAAGAAAAGAAGAGGGTCTTACTGAGGGTTCGGGAGCCAATACATCCCATGGTTTATTCACAAAGGCCCTGGACACCAGCAAGGAAGCGCTAGCCTTTCACTATACATTCTCTCCTCCTCTCTCTCTCCTTTCTCTATTCTGGCTGCTGATTCTCTCCACTCATGCTGCTCCCTCCCTCCCTCCCCCTCTCGCTTTCTCTCTCTCTCTCCCCTTCTCTCTCTGTCTGTGCAGTCTTACTTTTTAGCCCGCGAGTCAGAAATTAACAACATTAGTACTTGTATAATTGTATAATCAAATATTATTGGTGGAATAATCATTTAATGCAATCAAACGGGTTCAATCAAAGTGTAAACATTGCATTCAGGTGAATTTGTAAGCATTTAATACAGAAATGTCATATAAAGTTGAAGTCAGAATTATTAGCCCCCCTTTGATTTTTTTTTTTTTAATATTTCCCAAATGATGTTTAACAGAGCAAGAAAATTTTCGCAGTATGTCTGACAATATTTTTTTCTTCTGGAAAAAATGTATTTGTTTTTGTTTCGGCTAGAATAAAAGCAGTTTTTAATTTTTTAAAAGCCATTTTAGGGTCAAAATTATTAGCCCCTTTAAGCTATATTTTTTCTCGATAGTCTACAGAATAAACCATCATTATACAATAACTTGCCTAATTACCCTAACCTAATTAACCTAGTTAAATGTCACTTTAAGCTGTATAGAAGTGTCTTGAAAAATATCTAGTAAAATATTATTTACTGTCATCAAGGCTAAAATAAATCAGTTATTAGAAACGAGTTATTAAAACTATTATGTTTAGAAATGTGTTAAAAAAAATTTACTTCATTAAACAGAAATTAGGGAAAGAATAAACAGGGGGCTAATAATTCTGACTTCAACTGTATACCTGACAGATTCATATTTTCTATTCATAAACAGATTTCCGTTGTTATTATCTGAATTTGTTTTATTGCTGCAAATGTGCTGCTGCTGCATGATTGGGATTCTCATACTCCATAAGAATAAAGTCTCTCTCTCTCTCTCTCTCTCTCTCTCTCTCTCTCTCTCTCTCTCTCTGTGCTCTGACCAATGAACCCAACTTGCACAAACACTTATTAACGCAATACTGGAAAATCACGAGATTTCACCACAGGATACTCCTGTGATGCTGTCAAGACTTGAAAGCATTGTCTTTCTTCTCTCTCTCTCTCTCTCTCTCTCTCTCTCTCTCTCTCCCCTGTCATTCTGCATGTTCAGGTTCCTCCCTCTTTCTTGGTGGCAAAACACACACACAGGAGGAGTGGCTTTGTTATCTGGAGATCACTGCCGCCCACTATATCACTCTATATCATTTTTTTCACTCTGATTTTTCCTTTCCTTCTTTCCATCCTGACCTGCTTAAGTGTTTAATTACCTTGAGGTGATGGCTTTATCTCTGCTTATCTCTCTTTCTCATGTATAATACACGCATGCACGGGGATGTTTTTGTCAAGCTCAGTGATGCAGACTGGGTAAAAGAGGGAGTGTCGATCCGTTTTTCCTTGAGTTCAACCAGGGAGGGATTTCAAACAGAACTGTTTAACTGTGAGACTATTCACAGAGAAACAGAATCGTGTTGAAGAGTAGAAGAGAGGTAGAGAGAAAGGGGCAAAAGGAGGAGATAAAGAGATGTGGGGGATGGATAAGAGGAAATTTGGGCAGAAAGAGAGGGGGAAAGAGAGGAAGATGAAGAGAGGGAGGGGGATGGTTAATTCTGTATGTACACAAAACGATGGCTAGACGCAGCAGTCCAGCTGTAATCTACCCAGTCCTGGAGAGTCATACTGTGCTCTGGCTATTTATAGATTATCATCTTTCCGAGTGTGTGTTCTTTAATGTGATGCAGTGTGGCTTTGTAAATTGACATGCACTGTTGGATGAGCCAATGAATTTTTCCTGATCAAATTAATTAGAGTTTTCTATTTAATCTGTAGACAATAATATGCTAATTGCTAGAACTGTGAAAGAAGCAGGATAGATTCAACCTTTGTGTAACACAAGGGTGCTGGACAACAGAGTTGAGGATCCAAATGCAGGTTTATTTTGAGAATAGTCAGGCAGGCAAGGGTCAATCACAGGAGCAAACAGAATCATCAAGGGCAATCCAAAAGAGTTGTCAAAAACAGACAAGAGATCGGTTCAGGTGGCTAACATCGAAATCAGTAAACAAAGCAAAGATCAAGCAAGGCAAGGAAAAACGCTTTACAGGAACAACAAGACTCAGTAATGTGTGTGGAAATGAGTGGTGTCTTTATAGTCCAGGTAATGAATCAATGATGAATTTTATCTGTGTGTCTGTGTGTGTTATCAGAAAAAAACCAGAGCAGGTGTGTGTGTGTGAGGTGCATGACATTTGTAGTTATCCAGCCATCTGTATGGACTAGATTTCTGGTGATTGTGACACTATGTCTGTGTGTACAGTATGTATATATGTGTGTACATGTGTGCACACGTGTGTTAGTTTGTGTGTGACCTTGTGTCAATTTCAATGGATATCACGTGTCAGGTCTTTTTTTTTTTTTTGAATCCGGGACATTTCACTAAATTTAAAGCCTGTTTCTCATGATATTAGACTTTAGTCCAGGGGTGCACAAATTTTTTCGTATGAAGGGTCAAAAACCAAATATCATTGAGAGTCATGGGCCGAAGGTAAATACAGTATACCAAACCATGTTACATTAAATACTATGAGACATGTTCAATTTGTACGAAAAATAAATGAAAGTCTTTATTAAACTCTCTCTTTATCAGTTCATAAACATTTTATTAATATTACACTTTCGGGCCTGTAACCAGCTTATTGAAAGGAGGGATTATTTGTTTTCTGAAAAACTGAACCTTTTTGCAGTTATTCAGCTGATTTTCTGTTTAATTGAGGTATAAATATTACTTTTTAGTGACATTAAGAAATATTTTTTGCTGAATTATCTTGTTGGATATTTATTATAACTACACTTTTTTAAAAATATTTCCTACCATTTTGTCAAATTGCTTTATTTACACATGCATTTAAACTGTAAGTTTTATATTACAGTTTTATAAATAATAAAAATACTTAGAATTAGAAATTAGAACTTTAAATACTTAGAATAAAGAAATGAAGAGTTCAGATGCCAAAACCTCTAAATGTCAAATAAATTAGCATTTTTCTCAGCCTTGTATATTTATGTTCAGTTATTTCACTTTAAAGGCAATGAAAAGAACGTATTCGTCACTATAAAAGTAAAATCACTGAGTCCACACACAGGAGTTGGAGAAAAATTCTAATTTTAGAAGTAAATATTAAATGGCATTTAGAGGTTTTTGCATCTAAACTCTTCAAATATAAAATATTTTTTAAATAATTTTTTTTATAATGTTTTTGGGAAAATCTGTTCAAACTTGATTTAAATAAAAACTGAAATCTATAGTCAAATAACAAACTGGCCAGTGCATTCAACCTTCCTCAGTGAAAATTTGTCCACTTGAATAATATGATAAATTCAAACATAATAATAATAATCCAACTTTTGGTTTTTCAAACCACCTGAACCCCCTTGGCTACGCGCCTGACTATTCAAATTAACTTAATAAATTGTATGAAGAGAGGATTAATTAATAATAGATTTTAATAGCAGTTAAATAATTAATAGCAATATATAAAATATATAATATATATTTTAAAAAACGATATTCATTCTTGGAGGGGTGTGGGGGGATTGTTTTCTCTCATCCCGACCAATGTCAAGTGCAAACCTACGCCCTTGGCGATATGGCTGTATATCAGCACTGGTGGGAGGTGTGCGTTGGCACGAGGTCTAAGGCCGAGAACTTTAGCGCTAGTGTTTGAATGATTCTCTTGTGTCTGCTAGTGTTTGAATGATGATGAAGTGTTATGTATAAAGTGATGACAAAACAGGTGGTTTTGGTGACATTTTAAGATCATAAGGCTGAACTTGACATGAAAGGCCCTCCGTCTACAGAGATATCTTCTTACAGTGTTACAGTCTACAGCATTTCTCTGTTGCAATCGGGATATCACAATAATTAACTCTGAAAAAAGGAGCGCAATCACTACCAGACTGCAGTTGTGTTTGCGATAAGAAGGGGGTGTTCGGTGGTCTCTGAATAACACTGTTTAAAACCGCTGTCACTCAGAAATTATAAATATTTTGAAATAGGCACTATCCTTATAAATAAACTGCATAGTTGCAATCTAAACAACTACATTCTCGACAAAAAGCACCAAAAGTACATTATGTTGCCCAACACCAGGAATATTTGTCAAACTGTAGAGAAATTTGTCTGCTTGTATGTTTAGAGACCTTTGTGTGCTGTTACTAGCAGAATATCTCACTGCTATCAGCCAATCAGATTCAAGAACCAGACAGAACTGTTGTATAAATAAATAAATAAATTAATTAATTAATTAATTAATTATTTTAGCTAGAATAAAAGCAGTTTTAATTGAAAAAAAAACATTTTAAGGTCAAAATTATTAGCCCCTTTAAGCAATTTTTTTCAATTGTCTATAAGCCATTGTTATACAATAACTTGCCTAATAACCCTATCCTGTCTAGTTAACTTAATGTAACCCTTATTTCAGTCTCTCCACTCCCTTTTTCTCACCCTCTCTTGCTTTCCGGTGCGCCTCCCTTAAAGGAGCCAGAGCACAACAATAACTTTCTCAACTAACACATATTAAACCTTGTATCAGACATCATGAAAGTAAATAGAAAATCTTTCTAAATAGATTCAATAACATTTTTACATTTAAGTATTAATTAACAAAATATAAATTAAAATAATAAATAAAATATAAGGTTACACTAATAAACCTAGTTAAGCCTTTAAACATCACTTTAAGCAGTATAGAAGTATCTTGAAAAATATCTAGTAAAATATTATTTACTGTAATCATGGAAAAGATAGAATAAATCAGTTATTAGAAACTAAAAACTTATTAAAACTTAAATGTGAATTAAAACTTGATGGAAATTAAAACTATTATGTGTAGAAATGTGTTGAATAAATCTTCTCTCCGTTAAACAGAAAATGGGGGAAAAAATAAACAGGGCGGGCTAATAATTCAGGGGTGGCTAAGAATTCTGACTTCAACTGTGTGTATATATATATATATATATATATATATATATATATATATATATATATATATATAGATAGATAGATAGATAGATAGATAGATAGATAGATAGATAGATAGATAGATAGATAGATAGATAGATAGATAGATAGATAGATAGATAGACTTTTAAGTTTACTTAACTTAAATTGTTTTAACTCAGGTAAAAGTTAAAGTTGACAGGACTTGACAATACAAGTTTAATGAACGTAGTCTAAGTTTAGCTAACTTAAATAGATAAGAATTATGAATTGTGTTGATATGACTTTATAATTCAACTGTAATGGACATAGTTTAGGTTTAGTGACCTTAAATATTGAAGTTGTCTAAACTCTTTCGTTCCAATTTTGTTTATTCAATTCACCTATACCGCATGTCTTTTAGTTGTGGGGGAAACCGGAACACCAACCACTAAGCCACCTCCATACTTGACGTTACTTACCTTCCATTAATCAGGATGACTAGTGGTTCCACTAATGGACCATGGTTCATTTAATACTTAAATGTGTATTCAAACTGTCCAAAATCCTCCCAAACCCACAAAAAACACCTAAAAACTAAAAACGAAGTACACACATTTGTTTTTTTTTTGTTTTGTTTTGTTTAATATTTATCATAACATGCATGTTCAAAACATCAAAAGGGATACCAAACCTGTCCAAATTTTGTCAACCCACTTAAGCCATTTGCAATCAAATTCTAAACCTGCAGAAAAAAGTTCATCATCTGTTGTAATGCAAAAGTAAAGGAACTTAAATTTAAGTAAAAGAATTACACATACAAATACCAAGTATAAGTCAGCCAAGTAAGCAAGTAAGTTCAGTTCATTGGCACAATCATTTTTTACAGTGTATAAGAAATGTAATAAAAAATACTGCAAACTGTGTCAAACTGCAGTTAAAGTCAACAAATTAAGAGTGAAACACCCTAAATTACATGAAACTCCAGGGGAAATGGGGATAGCGTGGTGACGCAATGAGGTTAATCAAATTATGTGCTATAACATGTAAAACGGGTTCATAAAAAGGACATTGAAAAAGCAATTCATGTAAACACCTTTATCATATTATTGTCTTATTCAGATTAAGGCCAATAATTTTATTCCTAATGTTCATGTAAATGTAGCCACTGTCGGTACCCCTGCATATGTGTTTGTGTTGCTTCTGTGAAAATCACTACATGCATTTACTAAAACTCCCCTTTTCATGCAAACCCTTCCCTCTTGTCACTCGTCACTCCCACCTAAACAAAGCTGGACTCACCCACTTTCCTGACTTTTTTTCAAACTAGAAGTGTTAAAACACCCTGCTGAGACAGGGGGTGTTTCATGAACCTTGAAGAAAGCCTTCCCAGAGGACTTGAGGCTGTTATATGTGTGAAATACTGTTGCAGTGGGTAGATTAATTCTTTTCGTCATGCTGCATGACTCACCTTCTAAACCTCTTCTCACAACAATACACATATGATGGCTATTTTTATATAATTGCTATTACTAAGTTTATTACCAAGAAACACATTTTACTTAAGCCCATGCTCGGTGTGTCTAAGAGATGCAGAGTGAGTAATCTACATCAACCTGTAATGTAGAATCCCAAGGTTCACACCTAGGACCTCTTAATTTCTCAATACAAACACCATTATCAGGATTTATTACCCAAATACATGCTTTTTCCTACAACAGTTAGGGAAATGACATATACATTTACAATTTGCCCTAAATTATCAAAATGTGTCTTACTCAATCTAACAAAGACAGAGTTTTCCGCTCTTATCAGTCAGCCCAGTAATGCAATACAATCCCTCCATTCAGCTAAGCTTAGTTATTCAAGACAACTGTGCTTCACAGAGCACAATGTGAAGTCAGCCAGGTCAAGCAGCTCTGCATTGTTCAACAACAGGAAGATCTGCTGACTTTTGCATGCTACATAGCACTTTGAACAGTCTTGCAATAGACAGTGTTACTATAGTGCTTTTCTAACTAGTCTTCCTTCATGAACAATTTAACCTCTGCAAATGATGCAGAACTCAGAGGCACATTTGATCTTCAATGAGCCAAAAAGAGTACATGTTAGACCTCTTTTTGTCTTGTTCCACAGGCTACAATCTTTTTCTTATGTCAAGTTCAAGACACTGATGCTTGAATTTTAAAGAAATTCTTGGACTATTCTTTCACTATGTCTCACTGTCATCATTACTCTAGTAGTCAGTGTTGGCAGGCCCGGATTAAGAATTCAGGGGCCCCTGGGCACATTGTCTCGTAAGGCCCCCTACCCAACTTCTACAAACTTATAAAGCATATTATTGGCATGGCATATAACACACAATGCCTCCAATCCAGTTCTATGAATCTGAGTCTTTTCATAATACACACTTATTAATTATTTACTGTCTCTCTCCTCCTCTTCCTTTATTTTCTCTACACTCCTCGTGATGAAGCGCAGGCAAACAGCTTAGATCAGCTTGATTATAAACCTGAAAGTATCCGAAATCAAACACTATACATCTTCTCTCCTGTCTCTCTCCTCTTCATGGCTTTTCTCTCTCTCCCTCTCTCTCTCCTTTTTCTGTCTGTCTCTCCGACACGATGAATTCTGTCCGTGCTGCGCTGCCATTAGCCTCCTGGTTAGCTTACTCATCTAACGTTACCCTAACGTCTTCTTCTGTACCCTCATTGATGACGAACAGAGTTCGGAAAAGGGCGACTAACATTGTAGATACAAATCAATTCTATTAAGATATTGCTAATGTCCAGGTGGAAAATAACTGTTTTAGGTATATTATACACATGAAATAGACTAAACATTATTAAATACACACGAGGTAATTGTGACTTTATATCATGTTTCCTTCCTATTAAAAATAAATATATTTCCAATCTGATGTAATGGGGAGAGAAAAAGTAGCACGAGTTCAGCAGACGGTGGATTCGAACCCCGTTAATGATCGCGTCAAAAGATGTTGCCGTGCGCTTTACGAGGTACGCCATTCACACTGTCTATTATTGCACTCTTTACTAATCTTGTCTGTGTCAATCAGACAATGATGAGCGGAAACCGTGAATATAGCTTATTCCATCTAGGTATTTGCGCTATTTGCACTTAGCCTAAAACGACACTCCGAAATTGGCTTTTTTTCCTCCCCTGCAGGAGCCCCAAGTGCGAACAGGCCCCTGGGCCTGTGCCCATAAGGCCCATTGGTTAATCCGGCCCTGAGTGTTGGACTACTAGTTTAACTACCTTTCTCAGTAGCATGGCGGTAGCGTTGCTACTTTATAAATTCTATAGCTTTTCAGTTGCGAAGCTATTTTTTAGTCAAGTAGCACAGTAGCGTCCACACAAGCTACATTTACCGATCGCAGATCAATAAGTGACAGCACAAACATTCACAGAGCTGTGAGACCGGTGTCTAGCCGATGAAGGTAAATCCATATGGTGGCGAGAATGACGATTTCTTCTTCTACTTGTTTTACGATGGTTGACAACAAACTTTTTGGTGCGTTACTGCCACCTCTTGCTCTGGGATGCGTTTTCCAAACAACGACGTAACTCACGGCTGAACTATCATAGTACGATGCATCATTTGGGGCAAAGAACTATGTAGTGGTGAGTGTTTCCCAAAACGCATAGATTCTCTGTTGCAGATCCATCGCTTGAACCATGTTAGTAATAACATAAAACGCCTATAATGATGCTCTAAACGGGGCGGAGGAACTACTTATTTAAAGAAGAACCCCATCATTTCTTTGTGCAAATTATATTGTTTTACAAAAACACACATTTAATCCAATATTAGATTAACTGAAATATATGTAAATGCAGAGCCTATGTTTCCTTTACAAATATTATTGAGAATATGACATATCCTTTTCTAAAACAAATCACTTACAAAAGCTAACACGTATTCTAAAATCATATATAAATCATTTGAATAAATAAATAATGAGGCTATTTATTATAAAATGATTTTTTATTATATATTTGGAAATGAAAAAAATACTAATTTATTAATAATATTAATAATACTAATGATGATCATGGTGAGGATGATGATGATGATAATTATTATAATTTTTTTTATGTATTAGAATTTTTTAAAAAATCATAATTTAATAATAATAATAATGATGATGATTATTATGATTATTATTAAGTCGGGTATTGTTTATTTATTTTTTAGAAAAGTCTACTTTTACAATTTGACACTTGTAACCCACAGCAGAAAGTTCTAACCAGCAGGCCCATGTCATATACAGTACAGACACTTAATAAATAAAATACTATAAATTAAAAGAATTAACGTATGCTTTTTGTTTTCACAAGCTTTGGAGACGTGACATAAATTCCACTTTTAAAGGGCACCTATGGTGAAAAATCTACTTTTCAAGCTGTTTGGACAGAAATGTGTGTAAGTATAATGTATAAACTGTCATACTGGGGTGAAATAAACACACCCAGTCCTTTTTTATCAAATTTAACAACATAAAAACGGTGGACCAATTGGGGCGGTTTTCAGATCGACCGCAACTTTACGTAGGAGTGCGGTCCCCCCGCCCACCAATATTTATTGACAGCTGCGTGCATTAACATGTCCGGTAGTCACGTGTATAATCATATCATCAAGAGAGGACGACCGCAAAGCAGCCGGGAATAAAAGGTGTGTTCAGTTCGCTAGGATCATCATCAAACGTGATCAGGAGTGAGTTTCACAAGTTTAAAATGTTTTAAAACAGAGCACAGGTGTAATGAATTACAGCGATTCACTTCAGATTCACTTTATCAGCACAGCCGCGTGTCAGAACAATTATAAAGGAAGACGCTTCAATCGCGGTTTGTGGACGTTAAGGTTTATTTTGTACATTAATATAAGAGATATCCATACAGCAGTGGATATTACCAGTATCATGTCACATATGCGTTCAAAAAGAGTGCAAAGCTTAACGCGCTGTCTCTCTCTCTCTCTCTCTCTCTCTCTCTCTCTCTCTCTCTCTCTCTCTCTCTCTCTCTCTCTCTCTATCTCTCTCTGTGTGTGTCTGCGTGTCTGAGCTATGTGTGTGTGTGTATGTCTGCGCTACGTTTGTGTGTGTGTGTGTGTATGTGTCTGCGCTATGTGTTTGTGTCCTTGCTGTGTGTGTGTGCGTGAACTTTGTAATGACATTGTGTGTGACTCATTGTTGAAAATCCACAAAAAATGTATCAAATACTGATTGTTAAAGTTCTTACTGTAGTATTTCTCACACACGTTACGTAAGATCTGCTTCCCGAGGCAGCCAAGGGCGGCGATTGCTGACAGGCACGTGGGAACGGTGGGAGGGGAGGACTAGCCTTAAAGGCTCAGTACAAAAAAACAGCAAAACCTTTTTTCCAGCTATAATATAGACACTTCAAACAGCTATTATAAATAATCTGATGGGTGTTTTGAGCTGAAACTTTACAGACACATTCTAAGGGACACAAAAGACTTATATTAAATATGAAAAAAGGGGTAACCTATGTGCCCTTTAAATAATTGGCTGTGTTCAAAATGACAAATGTTTTCAAAGTGCACTGCCAAAAGAGCAAAATTGTAAACATGAAGATCGCTAAAACTGAACTGTAAAAATTGTTTGAAAGCAAATTACACACAAGGGAGATGACCCTAATGCTTTTTAAATTTTTAATAATTGCAACATTGAATGTTAGAATGTTCTAACTGAATAGGACATAGGGGAGATAACTGGGAATAGAACACAGCCAGGAACTATGTTTCTAACAACAGCTCCAGACATGTGGTTGCGAGTGCTCAAGTTTGCGATGCAGTTTGTGAATGTTCGTTGAAGCGACAGATTTGGGAAATGGCAAATCAACAAACTATGCTTGTAACGACGGAACTTGCTACCTTAGTTGGCTAACGATGGTTTTGGGAAACCCATCCCTGGTCGGTGACGTCGCAAATCAATCATTGGGCGAGATATATCCAGTTGCAGACCCACAGAACCACACATGTTTCAGGCACACACAATCTAGCACACATGATCTAGGCAAACCATACATGGTAACTAACTAACTCCTTAGGAGCATTATCACCACCTATTGAATTTCACAAATATGGTTTCCCATTTCGGTCATTATATCATTATTATATCTTAATGATCATTTTAACATCTCTGCAGTTTCTGAACTCAAATTACGTAAATAAAAATAATTGGTTAAACACTTATGACTTTATTTATGTGTCCATATTCACAAAGAAAACATAATAGACCGTCTAATTGTAGGATTAAGTGTAATAAACTAATTCAGGATCTTAATATTATCATATTTGGTTAAAATCGCTTTGTTGTAAAATATAAAAGGCAAACAATAATGTGTCACATTAAAATGAATTACTATAGTTAATCGTTAAAACAATATATCATATAGTTTATAATATAATATAAGTTTATTATTTTATTATCTGATTATAAACTACTATATTTTAAACTGTAGCAACTGTTAGTAATATATATATATATGTGTTATTTTTAATTAACAGTTAACAGTTATTATTAATTTAACAGTTAATTTGTTTGTAATGCTAAATTTGTTGCAACTATAATTACAACAAATTACCAGTACTTTATGGTTTGAAAACAAGATATTGCTTACTATAAATGACTATAGTATTTAATGTGGGAAATCATTAATAAAAAAGTTATTAGAAAATTAAGCAAAAAAAATCTATTAAATGGCTTTAGTAAAATATTAATAATGTTATACATTTATTACATGTAAAAAAATATTACATATAAAGATGTATTCTTGCCTATATTAACATGCTATTATTTGCTTCATGATAAATGAATCCATTATATAAATTAAACCTGTCCAATTTAGATCGTTCAGCAAGGCCGAGTATTGAGTATTGGGCCTAAATCCTGTACACAGCAGATCTCACAACTCGACCTACAATTAGAGGGATACAAAGTTAGCGTTAGCTCTACTATAAAAGATCTGGGTGTCATATTAGACAGCAATTTAACTTTTAAAAATCATATATCCCATGTCACAAAAACTGCTTTCTTTCATCTGAGAAATATCGCTAAGTTACGAAGTATGCTATCCATCTCAGATGCAGAAAAGCTAGTCCATGCTTTTATGCCTTCTAGGCTGGACTACTGTAATGCACTGTTTGCTGGCTGCCCAGCATCCTCTATTAACAAACTTCAATTAGTACAAAATGCAGCTGCCAGAGTTCTTACCAGGTCTAGAAAATTTGATCACATCACACCAATTAGCCTCAGCCTCCTTACACTGGCTGCCTGTTAAGTTTCGTATTGAATTTAAAATATTGCTTCTTACATGTAAAGCTTTAAATAATCTAGCTCCTGTTTATCTAACCAATCTTCTGTCTCGCTACAATCCAACTCGCTCTTTAAGGTCTCAAAACTTAGGGCTTCTGGTAGTACCTAGAATAGCAAAGTCGAGTAAAGGAGGTCGAGCCTTCTCTTTTATAGCTCCTAAACTCTGGAATAGCCTTCTTGATAACGTCCGTGGCTCAGACACACTCTCCCAATTCAAAACTAAATTAAAGACCTATCTGTTCAGTAAAGCATACACTTAGTGCACCACTTAGCGGGCTTCCACACAGGTTCTGCATCTTGTTGATATACACTGTGAACATCAGCTACGCTAATTATTTTCTTTATTCTCCATTTCCACCTGGGGATACTCTTCCCGAGGCCCTCAGACTATGCAGAGTCACTGATTCAATCCAAGACCAACGGCGAGATGATCCCAAGGTTTCCATATCCTGGACCAGGCCGAATCCTGAGCAGCTACTGTGATGGTCATGGAAGAGTGGAGAACATAAGACTGATTCCTGTGACGCTCCAGAGACAGACGAGTCTTCGCTGAGGCCAGCTTCTAGCCTCCGCCACTGAGACTGCAGCTCTGCACAAGACGTTTGGCCAGCGGAGAAATTAAAATGATCGTGCCCAACTGAGCCTGGTTTCTCTCAAAGTTTTTTTTCTTCACTTCCGCCATTAGTGAAGTTTTTTTTCTCTCTCCACTGTCGCCACTGGCTTGCATAGTTCGGGATCTGTAGAGCTGCGCATCGTTAGATTTGCCCTTCAATATTTGGACTTTCAGTAGTGATTATTAAACCACACTGAACTGAGCTCAACTGAACTGAACTTAAACACTACAAACTAAACTACACTGTTCCTATTTACTGTGACCTTTTATGTGAAGCTGCTTTGACACAACCTACATTGTATAAGCGCTATACAAATAAAGGTGAATTGAATTGAATTGAATTGAGTATCTGCGATATTGACTCTTTCAGATAATAATGACTGATCATCTATGATGACTGATAGAAAACTCATCAGTCTATTTTACTGAATGGCGATCGGAAACAACGCTCCCCATCACCCGTCTCGATAACAATATTTGTGAAATAGTAAACACTATTGTTTATTGTGTATATTTATTAACAGTATATATAAGGGGATGAGGGGATGAGTGGAAGACAGCCTTTAACACACCCACGGGACACTATGAATACCTGGTCCTTCCTTTTGGTCTGACCAACGCCCCCGCTGTCTTCCAGGCCCTGGTCAACGACCTGCTGAGAGACATGGTTAATAAGTTTGTCTTTGTGTACCTGGACGACATTTAGATTTTTTTTTTCTCTGTCTCTGCAGGTGCATACTCAGCATGTCCGCCGGGTCTTGCAACGGCTACTCGAGAACCAACTCTATGTAAAAGCGGAGAAGTGCGAGTTCCACTCCTCGTCAGTTACGTTCCTGGGGTATGTCATCCCAGCTAATGGGATTAAAGCCGATCCTGCTAAGGTAAGGGCCGTGGCAGAGTGGCCAGTCCCTGACACCTGCAAGGCACTGCAGCGATTCTTGGGCTTCGCCAACTTCTATAGGTGATTCATCAGGAATTTTAGTTTGATTGCTGCACCCTTAATGGCTCTAACCTCCACCAAGGTAATGTTCTGTTGGAATTTGAAGGCTCAGACAGTCTTTGATGACTTAAAGTCCCGTTTCATCTCTGCCTCTGCTGAACGGCTGTTCATTTTTGAGGTGAATGCCTCTGATGTCGGGGTAGGCGCGGTCCTGTCTCAGCGTTCTCTCAAGGATGGGAAGGTGCATCCGTGTGCCTTTTTCTTCCATCGGCTGAGCCCAGCAGAGCGTAACTACGATATTAGCAACAAGGAACTGCGGGCAGTCAGGTTGGCCTTGGGGGAATGGCTCCACTGGTTGAAGGGGTCAACGCAGCCCTTTTTAGTCTGGACGAATCACAAAAACCTAGAGTACATTCGTTCGGCCAAGAGGTTGAGTTCCCGTCAGACTTGCCCTTGGTCCCCCAAGGAGGCTCCTCCAGAGACCATCCTCCCCAGGGAAGTAGTAGTGGGGTCTCTTTCCTGGGACATTGAGCGGCGGGTGAGGGAGGCCGGTGGTGAGAGTGAGATACCAAGAGAGTGTCCCAGGTGTCTTTTATTTGTTCCTACTGCGTTGCGTCCAGAGATCTTCCAGTGGGGACACTCGTCCAGATTGACCTGCCACCCAGGAATTAGGAGGTCGCTGGCTGCCATCCGTCAGCGTTTTGGTGGCCCTCTATGGCCATGCATGTCAGGCAGTTTGTGTTGGCTTGCTCAATTTGTGCTCAGAACAAGACTTCTAATTGTCCCCCTGTCAGTCTGCTTCAGCCACTGCCCATTCCTTCTTGCCCATGGTCACACCTGGCCCTTGATTTCGTCACTGGCCTTCCCCCTTCGAGAGGTAACACAGTCATCCTCACGGTGGTGGACCGCTTCTCCAAGGTGGCCCATTTTATACCCTTAGCTAAGCTTCCCTCAGCCAAGGAAACTGCCCAACTAGTGATTGACAATGTCTTCTGCATTCATGGTCTGCCGGTGGATATTGTTTCTGATAGGGGTCCCCAGTTTGTTTCCCGGTTTTGGAAGGAGTTCTGCCGACAGATCGGGGCCTCTACGAGTTTGTCGTCAGGATTCCATCCCCAGACCAATGGACAGTGTGAGCGAGCCAACCAGGATCTTGAGAGAGCCCTCTGCTGCCTGGCCTCCCAAAATCCTAGTTCTTGGTGTACACAGTTGACCTGGATTGAATATGCCCACAACTCCCTACCCGTATCATCCACAGGTATGTCACCATTTCAGTGTGCTGTTGGTTACCAACCTCCTCTGTTTCCCTCACAAGAACCCGATGCTGCAGTTCCGTCAGCCTTGGCCTTTGTCCAGCAGTGCCGCCGCACCTGGAGGAGAGCCAAAAAGGTCTTGGTCCAGACCTCTAGACGAACCAAAGCAGCGGCTGATCGCCTCCAGGTTCCCCCTCCTCATTATGTCTGTGGTCAAAGAGTATGGTTGTCTCCAAGGACCTGCCTCTCAGGGTGACCTCTCGTAAGTTGGCACCCAGGTTCTTTGGTCCATACAGCATCACAAAAGTGTTGAGCCCGGTGGCGATTCGGCTCAAGCTCCCTCCTGCTCTTGGTCGGGTTCACCCTGTTTTTCATGTGTCCAGGGTTAAACCTGTGTTCACCTCTACCCTTAATCCTGTTAGTCCCACACATGACCCCCCCATCTAGTGGATGGCTCTCCTGTTTATTCTGTCAGGAATTTACTAAATGTCAGACGTCGTGGCAGGGGTTTCCAGAACCTTGTGGATTGGGAGGGATATGGTCCAGAACAGAGGAGCTGGGTTCCTGCCCGGGACATCACCCGGGATCAGACATTGATCGAGGACTTCCGCCGGCGACAAGGTGAACCCTCCCTAGGTCGCCAGGTGGCGTCCCTGGGGAGGGGGTACTGTCATAACTGTGGTCTGATCTGTCCCACTCTTGTCTATGTGTTGTTGTTGTTCTTGTTATGTGTCAGAGCTCGTGAGCTTTGATTTGACAGCTCAACATGTGCTCCATTGTCACTTGTTTCCCCACCCTCTCGTTCACCCATTACCACTAATTCCTCACCTGTTTTCATTCACCTAATAATCAGTATCCCTTTATATTTTTCTCATGTCCTCTGTCTTGTGCCAGATCGTTGTGTTCGCTGCTTGATCACACCGACCCAGCTCACATCTTTTGTCTAGTTAAGCCAGTTTACCGCTCTTGTCTAGTTTGATTATATCAAGTATTGTCTCGTCTTGTTAGGAGGCTCCAGTGCTGTTTTGCTTTACCTCTTTTAGTCTTTATTTTCTCCTTTGCCTCTCCCCAGTATGTTAGAGTGTCCTGCTATCACTAATTACTGTGATCATCTCTGTGCTCGCTGTGTACGGCTACTGCGCTAAGATTTTTTTCATTTCTAATACATAATAATACAAATATAAATAATTATCATCGTCATCATCATCCTCACCATGATCATCATTAGTATTATTAATATTATTATTAAATTAGGATTTTTTTTCATTTCCTAATTTATAATAAAAAAATCATTTTATAATAAATAGCCTTATTATTTATTTATTCATATGATTTATATATGATATTAGAATACGTGTTAGCTTTTGTAAGTGATTTGTATTAGAATAGAATATATGTCATATTCTCAATAATATCTGTAAAGGAAACATAGGCTCTGTATGTGGCATTTACACATATTTCAGTTAATATGTAAAGTGAGTGCATGTTTTTAGCAAATCTAATATTGGATGAAATGTGTGTTTTTGGAAAACAATATATTTTGCACAAAGAAATTATGTGTTTCTTCTCTAAAGAAGTAGTTCCTCCGCCCCATTTAGAGCGTCATTATGGTCGTTTTACATTATAACTAACATGGTTCAAGTGATGGATCTGCGACAGAGAGACTATGCGTTTTGTGAAACACTCGTCACTACATAGTTCTTTCACCCCTGAACAATTCTGCCTCATATGATTCATTGACAGTTTTAGTGATCACTATGATATGAATGATAATTTAAGTTGCTTCGATTTCAAAATGAAATAGCAAAAATAGCTTAAATGTAGCTAAGCTTCTTTTGCAAAGTAGCTTTTAGCTTAGCTTGCTACATTTCCCAGGTTGTAGCTTTTAGTGTAGTTAAGCTACATTTTAAGTAGTGTAGCTAATAGCTTAGCTCAATACATTTTTCAAGTAGCTTGCCCAACACTGCTAGTAGTACTTGTACCGATACTGCCTCAATGATGAATCACTAATGTTGTCTTCCAAGTGAATTTGTATAAATGCATCTACCAATAAATAAATGGAAATGGAAATACTTGTGACCCCCAATCCCTCTCAATCACCCGTGAATTAAGCTGTGGTCACACTTGACTTTTCCTCCCATAGACTTCCATTCATACGCACGCTAATGCGTCAGACCGGAAACGCAGGGTCATGCGTTAAATTTCGCTGTTCGCTGCAGTGCAAAGTTCAAGCTTGGTGAGCTGCGTGAGACCAATCGAGGATCAAAACAGGACCTCTCTGGACAGAAATTTAAAACATGGAGCAATCGCTCGCTTTTTAAATGTCTAATCATCTTGTTTAATCCCGCCCCTTTTCGCAGCGCAGTATGACAGAATTTCGCACACACAAAGCCTAGTGTGACCGTAGCTTTATCTTGCCGTGACTCTGTTGTACTTGGGCCTTCACACAAATGTGGTTGGATAATGAGACTGAGATAATTGGGACCACCAGTCATTTGTCTTGATTTTACATCTTAGGGGCTAATAATAAGAGAAATCTATAACCTCAAATGTATTTCTTTTGCTAGACCTTTTTATTTTTGAATGCTTTTTCTGACAATGTTAATTTAGTTCTTCTTACTTTGAGTAAAGAAGGACTTTGGTTTGATACACATTCTAGGGTACTGATTTATATCTTAAGGGGTGGGTTCATTGATCCTCACACACAAGTACACACATTTGCAGATTAAGCTGGGTATTCACTGTACAACTTTTGGTCAGATTTTTAGCCAAATTCGGACTCATGCAACTCTTTTTTTTGAATTGCGGCTTTGTCATTTGTTGTGCTTTGATCACACAGTGTATTAGGGATAAGAGAGGCCATTAAAGTATTCTGGGGTGCGTTTCCGAAAACCATCGTTAGTCAACTAAGGTTGCAAGTTCCATCGTTAAAAACAAAGTTAGCTGACTTAGTGTTTCCCAAATCTGTTGTTCCAAAGAACATTCGCAAACTGCTTCGCAAACTTGTACACTTGTAACTACATCTCTAGAGATGTAGTTAAGCATGGTTCCTGGTTGTGTTCTATTCACAGTTATCCCCCCTATGCCCTATTCATTTAGAATGTTCCAACATTTAAAGGCGCTGAGAATAAAACAGCATGCCGCAGACAAAACAAACACAAACAGAAGAGTGAGCATGCGTGAACCGAGCCTTCAGACCGCACGTTCAGAATAATGACAAGAGACACAGACTTAGACAGGACAGGAGTGCTCGGCCTGAGAAAACTCACTGCCTATTTAAGGCCAACACTAATGGGTTAACTCTCTGCCATTGAGCAAACTCTCAAGGGCCTTGTACTCACAGCCTCCTCTGGGCCTGAACTGGCTGGCCCACACTAGACCTTCATGGGATTCATTTTGGCTGTCTGTTAATGTGGGCTACTGACTGTACACAGAGCTTACAGTGACATCGCAGCTATGAGCCATACAAGTGCTAACCCGCACTGTGCCTGTTTCAATTTGGTATGGACTGGCCGTACTCAATTGTGCCTGCAAAAGCCAGCATGGACACTGCAGGAGCATGTTTCCCATGGAGGTTCATGTTTATTATTTTCTAATAATCAATGGCCCATTGTCAGTAATATTACATATTTAAAGTTAGCCTGAAATCTCTTTTTAAAGTTGTATCTCTGTGTGTGTCTTTGCTACTAAATTGGAATGCTCAAGGAGCTCCCATACCTCTTCTATAATTTAGATGTTCTCTCTCTTCAAGTTAACCTACATTTTCTTCCTTCTTGTCTAGACTCCTGCCTATCTGTTCATTATCATCATCTCTTGTATCTGTCTAAACGTCTTCATGTATGAGACTTGTCAACTGTCCATACCCCAAATGTCATTGTCCATCAGATGTTATCTACGGTGTATCAGCTTTGAGTAAACAACAAACATCCTCAATGCATTCTGTTGCATTCTGTTTAAGCATTTTCGGTAGATTATTTAAAGAGCCCCTATTGTGGGTTTTTAAAAATAACCTTCCATGTAGTGTGTAACGCAGCTCTAAGTGAAGTGAAATATCCAGCTAAGGCTTAAATCTGAAAGTGGACAGTTTTTAAAACTATTCATTCATCTAAAAAAGAGTCGACTTATAGTGGTTAGAATGAATCATCTTTAAATTGAGTCTTTAGCCGTTTCGACGTGACAACCCCCAGGCTGAGGATGTGATCTCTGGGCAAAGCAGAGTACAGGTAAGTCCTGAGAACATATAACATTTCACGCAAGAGGTGCCACAGCAATAATTGCAAATAGAAATGATCTAAGTTACAGCTAAGAAGGGAGAAATCCTCCAAAATGAAAGATACGACACATTTCATAAGAGTAAGTAAATGGCTTGTCTCCTTGTTTTTTCTAGCTTGCAAATTATGCATTTAATTGTGTTTTGTTACTTGTAACCACTTGTACTGTATCAGGTTAACTCTTTATATTCTCATATCGCGTCTAATGCCACGCAATGCGTGCCACTTTGTTTACGGATTTAAATATGTTTGTGAGCTCATGTTCCACTGCCGTTTGTCGTTGCTACGACCACCGTCAGCTGTTCCTACACACGTGCAGCGGTCAAGGTTCAGAATAGTTCAGCTTTCGCTGAATGATTCATATGGGAGTCACTGGGATAATTAGGTAAAAATAAATTCATATTATAAGACCATGAAAGTGTTTTTTAACCTTGCATGCATATCAGTATGTTGTTGGAGACCCATAAAACCGAAATATGACCCTTTTTAATATTTAATATGGGCTCTTTAAAACATAAACGCTTCATTGAGTCAAATTCATGTTTTGAAATCTATTTCATCTCATTTATTATTCAAAAGTTCAGTGTTTTGAAGGATAATGAATGAATTTGAACCTACAGTAACCTCTGATTTCAACTAACATGATTCTGAAACACAATCGTTTTTATATAAAACTGTGATAAGTTTGCATTCCAGGTGGATAAATGGATTATCATGAAAGATTGTTACTGTAATGTAAAATACACACTAATTTGACTTTACTTTTAGGTTATATGTAGATCAAACCACTTATTTTAAAAGTAAACTTGTAAAGTGCCAAACCAAACAGTGCATTCTTTGCACACAGCACATAGAATTGAAAACATTTATACTTTTTATTTTGTCCCCAATACCAGTCCAACAGATCACAGATCTTCCACTTCACCTCATCGCAACATGTAGTTATATTTTTTAAAAGGTGCACATCATGATCTCCATAAAGCATTATTTATATTTCAGTGTTTAGTGGTCACCATACCCCATGGTGCATACCTTGCACATATCTCACACTGTTTACACTTTAACATTTTGTCTGTGCTGCTCTGGCAATAGCACATCCAAAACACTAGTAGCCAGTAAAGATTCTATGGTCCACTGTGTTGATTGTTTTTTGCTGGTGATTTAAGTCAGTGTTAATTTTGACAGCAATTTTCCATTTTAGTTTTAATCATATTTTAGTCTTCTGAATCATTTTAGTTTTAGTCTAGTTTTAGTCGACTAAATTTCATGAGATTTTAGTCGATTAAATCTACTTAACTCTTATTATGATGTAATCGCATCCCACGCCTACTGTGGATCAGTTACTTTTCAAATGTGTGTGTTCCTCATGCATCACACACCAAGATTAACTCTGATTGGATATTTTCCAAAAGACGTCCTCCAATCATATTGTCATGTCATTTTTATTATTCTACGAAAATGTCAGTATATTTTTATTATAGTTGTCGTTATCATCACTTTAAATTAAATTTTTAAATTTTTTTTAATTTAAATTTTTATTTAGTTTTCATCTAGTTTTCATCAGTACAAACTTGCTCATCATGAAAATTATAACGAAATTTTTTTCCGCAACGAAATTAACACTGATTTAAGTTTATGACAAAAATGTTTGCAATGCTACTGTAGAAAAAGAAGTAGGAACTGGCAAATGCTCAACTAAGGGCTCTAATAAGGGTGGGTGATAGCAAAACTGCAATAACAGTAATTATTTTCGAATGATAACGATATATTTCGATATAAGTTGATAAAACAATGACTGAAGCCACAAAAAAATTACAAAATTATGATTATGATTCTATAACATAAAATGTAATATTCTGAAGAACTGTAATTGACAGCATATAAACAGCAAAAACAATAATATATTTAGATTGCATTTTTTAAATTGCAAAGTTACTTTAAAAATATATTTTTTTAATATTTTGATTATTTAAAATTGTAAAATTATTCATCTTAAAAATAAACAACAGTTAAGCAGAAAAGTACTACAGTAGATTGAATACTTGGACCGTGTTTTCATTGAAGTTATGGTTTAGTATACTGAAGAAATTACAATTAGAAAAACATAATGGGATGTTAAGTTGGATAGCATTCGACCCAGACTTTCAACGGTGTATACAGGATAGGAGATTTAAACAGTGGGTTTGGAGAGGAATCACATCATTCAGTTCAGTGTCCTCTAACGGACATTTGATGAGTTATCAGACCTTATCGGATACATTTGGCCTAGAAAAGCAGGACTTTTACAGATACTTGCAAGTCAGAGATTACTTTAATAAAAAATAAAAAATAAATTTAAGGATGATTCTAATTTAATCGCAGTATTTGCGGATACATACATAAAAGAAACAAAAAAAAAGGGTCTCTAAATTATATGAATGCATACAAAACAGTAAGACTCATTCATCAAATTACATAAAACAAAAATAGGACAGATATGTATGTCACACATGTAAAAACTACAAACTCAAGAGCTTGGAGAGAGTTTGGATGAAAAAATTTGATGAGGTTCTTCATAGCTCCTAAACTGTCTGCATCGCGTACAGGTGCTGAAAGTTTGCGCTCTTGTTGGAGACAATGGCTAACCAATGGCTCAATGGCTAACCATTTTCACGTTTTTTGGGCTTGCCCAAAAATACAAACCTTCTGGCATGAAATAGCGACTGAAATAAAAAACATAACTGGAGAAGAATTGGACTACTCATTTATTACATTATACCTTGGGAAAATACCAGAAATTATTCCAACTATTGACAAATACTTAATTCAAATCCTTTTGGTAAGTAGCAGAAAAGCCACAACTCGAAAATGGTTTCAGGCTGATCCTCCAACAAGGGCTCAATGGATAGGAATTGTAAAGGAAATACACTGTATGGAGAGACTGACTTTTAATCTAAGATTTGATTCAAAAAAGTGTAACAATTACTGGAAAAAAATGGTCTGAATATGTCATTGTAAACAATTTGTAAGAATGTGTCAAATGTATTATGACTTGATTTTGTAACCCTTATGACAACCGCTTTGTTCTCTGTTTTTTTTATTTCAAATAGTTTTTTCTTTCTTTTTTCTAAATAAATTTTTTTAAAAAGTAAAAAAATAATAAACAATAGTTTTCCCCAAACACTTGCAAAATGTTAAATTTTCTTCTTACTGTAAATTTTAGAAGATAATTTTATATATTATAACTTTAAGATTATATATGCTTATGAATTATGTTTTTATTAATATTTGTATGTAAAGTTTTGTAGTATTATTTTATAGATACTTATTTTCTGATATTGTACTCCTGTTTTGGTAGTAACTCTCTAGTACATAATATACTCTTTGTTTTTATTTATGACTTTATTCATAAATATTACAGTACTCACCTCACAGGCTGGAATCAAAGACGGAAGGTTCTCCTCGTCTTCTCTCCCGAATTCTCCTGTGCTCTTCCATGAATGTTCTCCTCCTATGGATGCAAATACACCCGTTTAAGGGAAGTGACTATTCTTATATTGGTGTTTACCAAAGTACTGAACTTACCAGCTAAACTGTTGGTGTGTGAGATCACTCACCCTCTACAGCACCATTCACCTGCTTCACCCTGCTACCGTTGCTCCATTGCTTGAATAAATACCTGTGAAGTTTTATCTTGTGTCCTTGTGTGATCATGACAGTTAATTGACCAAAACCATCTTTCAGGTATTTTATTGCAAGTGTATTTTATTTTTATTCGTCTATTTCTATTTTTTTCTATTATTTATTTGTCTACTTCTATTTTTTATACTCTACTTTTTTCCCAATCATTAGCTTAGAAGAGGCTGGTTCTATGACTTGTACTGCATCCTGCCACCAAAGGATGATCAAAAAGAAAGGAGCTTTACTCATGGGCACTCCCGGCCCAGAACAAATCACTCAATCCATGACGTGTAATTTGCTCATATTGCATCATTCACGGCTGGTGTGAACATAATAGTCTGCTGGGCGCTATCATGCTTTCACAAAGGAATGATCCCTGGCATGGTCAAATGTGTATTTATATGATGTATTATTTGTGTTATTAATATTATTACTTTAGATAAAGATCACTAATTCTTCAACACCCCCTGTAATTTGCATCCTGGCCCAATTTTTTGTAAGTCATGATTCATGATTGTAAGATCATGATTCAACTGATTGCATGATAGAGCCTGTTGACTGCAGTTGTATGCCCACACATTACAAGGTACTTAGGGTTACTTGATATTTGTGTCATATGATATACTATATATCAGTTATCAATATCAGATTAGTTATCACACAAGAGGTGTTTTTGTCCCAACTAGCATGTTAGCAAATGTGATATCAAGTTCAGACAAAGATTAAGTTATACAAATGTATTATTCTGTTATATTTTAGAAACAATATGATCTGTTTTTGCTCATAAAAATATTACCTGAAAAGCCACATTAGAACTTTTTGTGATTTTCTGTGGTGTTTTGTTTTGGAATTAATCCCAAATTTTGAACGAATTTTGTAAACTAATCATTTACTTCATTCCAAAGAGAATCAACCATTTTAAATAGAATAAATGAATAAATGAATGAAATGAATGAATGAATGAATGGATAAATGAATGAAATTAAAATAAACCTTTATTGCCAGATAATGGCAGTACTGTTTTTTACTATTAAAATAATTGTGTTGAATTGCAAGTGCTCACAACACATGTAAAGTAGGAAGGGCAGATTATTTTAGAAGTAAAATTAGTGCAACTGTGTAGTGATCAGTGGTAAAGCCAGGATCTTGTGGAAATTAATTTCCAATATAAACAAATGCTGCAGATTTAACACTAAACTCTGACCCTTTTCTTGAGCTCATCAGGTAAATGATCAGGTATTTTTCTGCATGTTCCACCAAGGATTTGGTAATTGATTCATATCTGAAACAGAACAGAATTCTACATTCAAGGATAAAGACGTTGGTGTGTCCCGGACATCAGAACCACCATCTCCAGAAATATCCAGTTCTGTGTGTTCCAGAATCTACAGATTTCTTCTTCTCAAAGCTCAAGAGAGTCAAGTCTGCTAGTTCCATGCTTGAAGACCTGTAAGAAGACCCAACTTCTTCCAATCACTGCATCAACGGCAGAACCGTAAATATGCCACTTTTCAACCCTCTAAATTAGACCTTGTCATAGTGTGCTTCAGTATAAAATTTTCTAATTAATTAGATGTTTATAACTGATATTCATTAATAACAAAAACTTCCTCAGTTCTTTGTTATTGTAGAATAAGGTTTAACTTACCTTAACTTAATCACCTTCAAGACTCGCATATGCACTTCATTTATTGTACATTTAGTAATTTTAGTTACCTTTGTTTACTATTTTGTTAATAAATACACATTTATTACAATTGTGTCTACCTTGTGTTGATAATACAGTAAAAGGCTCTACAAGTCAGACAATCTCATTATCCTTCAGATTTGGCCAGATAATAAAATCCTCATTTGTATAATTTAATTAACAATATTTTACTGTTAATTATTTTGACAGCGGAAAGCTGTCTTGTGCGCCATTTAAAAGGAGTTATGGATCTGTTATTTCTACATTAATTGGTACCCTTGTGCGAGGCTAAAATATCGATATTAATATCAATACTAAAATATTGATTTTAATATTTGATAAATCCAGTAATCACTACAACTGGATACTATAAAATGAGTATTCGCAGTGTCTTTACTCACTATCCTCCCTATTCTTCGGCTTAGTCCCTGATTTATCAAGAGTCGACACAGCAGAATGAACCGCCAATTACTTTGGCATATGTTTTATTGTGGCGGATGCCCTTCCAGTCTGAACAGTCTGGATGATCCTTTTTTTCTTAGATCTGGAGCACACAGCATCCATTTCTCCCCCCAAAAATTACTGATTCATCTGACCACAGTATACGTTTCCACTGTGATCACTGGTTCAAGCCCTGGCTGGGTCAGTTGGCATCCCTGTGTTTATTTGGGTGTCCTCCGGGCGAATGAGTGTTTCCCAGTACTGGGTTGCAGCTGGAAGGGCATCTGCTGTGTAAAACATATGCTGGGTAAGTTGGCGGTTCATTCCGCTGTCGCGACCCCTGATGTATAAAGGGACTAAACCAAAGGAAAATGAATAAATGAGGTAGTAAGCTTGTGTTTGTTATTTTTAAGTAAAATGATTAAAAACGGGATAATATGCTAACTAGTAGTAATTACTTATTTTGCAAATTTTGAAAAAAAAAATCATCCACTAAACAGAAAAAAATAAATTGACTCAATAGCAGTAACTGTTGCTTTAGCTGATGTGACAATTAATAAAATACAATAATCAACATTGAATGAATAAACAAAATTGTTAGCTGAACAAAATATTGCTACTCAAAAGAACTAAAAAACAGTTGTTGAGACAACTAAAAGTTTCTACTGCATCAAGTTGAATTTTTTTTTATGTTTTCCCAACAATTTATTTTTAACAGTGTGGCATTTATGGATGTAACTGCATATTGTATTACTTGACAAAAGTTTACCGGAGTAGTCCTGAGCCCATGTGGTGATATCGCTTATAGATGAATGACGATTCTTGATGCAGTGCCTCTTGTGGGATCGGAAATCACAGTTGTTTAGCTTAGGCTTCCTCCAGATTCCTTGAATCTTTTAATTATGTTATGCACTGTTGAAGGTAAAATATCCAAATGTCTTCCTATTTTTGAAAAACAATGTTTTTAAACATTTCACAGATTTTCTTATTTATTTGTTGGCAAAATGGTGATCCTCTGCCATCTTTGCTCCTAAGGGACTAGACCTTTCTTGCTTTTTGTACCAAATCATAATTACAATCACTTGTTGACATCACCTGTTTCAAATCACATCCTTATTTAACCAATTTACCTGATGGCCAGCCCTAAATTGCTTCTCTCCCAACATTTTTTTTAAATGTGTTGCAGGTCTGATTGAAAAGGATGTATATTTACAAATGAAATGAAGTTGACCAGACGAAACATGAAAGATTTTGTGTTCATATTGTCTGCACTGAAATTCACGTCAAGGTAAATATGGGAATCACTACTTCTTTATTTGTTTCCATACTATCCCAACTTTTTCTTATTTGGGGTTGTACATTTAATTAATACGGTGTGAGAAGACTATATAATGTTTGTATTACTAAATAGAATTTCTTTATATTTTATCTATTATTTTAGTTGGCTTAATTGTTTATTTCATTTGTATATTTTTAATCCTTAATCCTTAATGTTTTGTTTAGGGCCTCCAGAAGCCTACTGTACTCCCACTGCTTCGTACTACTAAGCAGAGACTGTGTGCTGACCTCTGGTGGACAGTGATGGAACTATAACTATTTAACTGATTTAATGCAGCAATGGGTCAACTTGAGGTCTATTACACCTTAGAGATATCTATTATGATCTGTAATATCTCTGTTGTATCTTAAATACCTAGTGAGTAATGACACTGGAACCTCTCCCCCCAAAAAATAAATCATTATCTTATACTTATGCGCAGGAGACAAAACAAGAAGTCTCAAAATCTAAAACATCAATTGTAATGTGAAACTCAACTTTATGGGTTGGATTTTAGAGAACATGCCTATTAAAGTGCATATGTTAAATGCAAGGTTATGTTCTTTCGATAAAATCATCTGCTAAATGCATTAAAGGTATATGCAATTAACTACTGAAAAAGATGTTGATATTAAAAGTAATATTTTTTACAGTAAGCAAATATAGTATAAAGCAGTTAACGTTCCCTTAACATATGCACTGAGACTTTAAAACACTGTGAAATAACACAGTAACCTAATATTATATTGCTTAATGAATATAAGGGTGGAAAATAATCTGTATGCAAAATACATGTACCAATTTGCAATTCTAATACCTGAAATATCACTGCTGAATTTTTATGTATATGTCTGACTTTTTTTTTTCTTACAAGAAATTTTTACATTGTAAAAAAAAGGATCTAGACTCTCTTCAAAAACCCACAGTGTCTAAGATATCGTTCATGATACATTCTCAGAAAAAAGTGGTACAATGGTACAAAGTTTTTTAAAACCTGCAGATACAATATTTTACCTTCATCAAAGGTACAAATCTGATCCATGAAGGTACCACTACAGTGACAAGACAATTTGTGCCTTAACAGTGTCAAATGTGTTCCATCAAGAACTACTGTATTAAAGGCATTTTGCTATATCCAAAATGTGTCAATTTATTTTCAGTAAATATAAAAAATCAAATACATTTTTAAACAATGTTTTTTAAAAAAGTTTATTTTTGTGTAAATACACATTTCAATTTACAATAAAGAATAAAAAATACTTTAATATAAATCAAAAGATCTATTTTTTGCTAAACATTTCACAACACTTTTCTCAAAATGTTACAGAATCACATTCTCCCATGTAAAATATAAAAAAAATATATTTTCTCCAAATTTCATACAGTACCTTGGTAATTACTTAAAAGTTCATTTAATTTACTTAATTTTAAAATAGAAATAGAATTATGCAAAAGTATTGTAACGAGAAATGCACAATGTTTGATTAGTTTTACAATAGTAAAATGTCTGCATGAACACCGCATATGCAGGGCTTTTGCCAGCTCAGGTGTGTAGTGGAAAGCAAACGCCAAAAGGTGCAGATATCAATAATGAAAATGTATTTATCAGAAGATGCTTACCACATGTTTATTAAGAAGGCCTTAAATGTTTAGTTTACAATACCTATTGTTTTATGTTTTACCAGTTGTTTTGGATTAAAGAACTTAATAACTAATATTTATGAGTTCCTTTAAACATATGCTTTTAAATGATGATTCATGTTTTAATATGGAAATTATTCATGAATCACTTTGCCTTTCCAATAATATTTATTTCCATATTCCAATTATTCCCAAATTGTAATAAAGAAGGAGTTGTCCAACACTTATGTACCTTTTTATGAGAACAATTTTACTTCATTTTAACTGTAAAAGGTACAGAACAGTATCATAAGAGGTCTTTTCTGTACCATATAAGGTACAACTTTTACAAAGGTACAAACTGTTCCTTAAGGAACATTATTTGTACCACCATGTGCCTTTTTTTCTGAGAGTGTGTGACGATTTGTGAGTCTTTAAGATATTTATTAATTCTCCTTTGGCTTAGTCTCTTTATTCATCAGGGGTCGCCACAGCGGAATGAACCGCCAAATTTCCAGCATATGTATTGCACAGTGGATGCTCTTCCAGATGCAACCTTGTACCAGGAAACACCCATACACACTCATAAACACATACACTACGCCCAGTTGAGTTCATTCAATTCACCTATACCACATGTCATGAAACCCACGCGAGCATGGGAAGAACATGCAAACTCCACACAGAAATCCCAAGTGAGCCATGGGGCTAACAACTGAGCCACCGTGTCACCATATAAGATATTGTTATAAGTTTATGTAGTTTAATACTCGTGATTAAGGCACTGAAAAACCTACTGTCACCGATAGTTATAACACTTATGCCTGCCCTGGCATCTGAATTTAATAAAAAATGTTCTTGATGTTGTTGCAAATAACAGGCGTGAAGTTAGTCTCCATTTCCTTACTTTAATGCTGGGAATAATTTAATGTGTTTGTTATGTACATCATTATGTTATTATACCCATTTCTATAAAAGAACTTAATGCAGTTTCTTTGCCTAAAAGAGAAGACAGTACAAGAAGGAAAAAGAGTAATATGACTCCTCTGTTTCCAGTAAATTGTGCTGAGTATGTCACCAAACATGCATGCAAAAGTGTTGCTGTGAAGTACAGTACACACACACACGCACAGAGAGAGAGAGAGAGAGAGAGAGAGAGAGAGAGAGAGAGAGAGAGAGAGAGAGAGAGAGAAAGAGAAAGAGAGAGAGAGACTATAACTCATAGAGAATAAGAAAGAGAGAGAAAGAGATTGTTCCATGCTAAGTCTTGGCCCAGCTTCAAGCTTCACTTTGAAGCCAGAGGGTCTCATTCTGTGCAACTCACCTTCACAGTCAGAGATCCAAGGGATTGTGGAAGGCATCAAACATGTTTACGTCTTCCGACCTCATATTTAACAGAAATAATGCATATTGTTTTTTAGCATAAAAAAATTGGGGACTTTAATAGTTAATATCATAAGCAAGCAACCAAATCAGATGTTGTCTGGGATTTGAAAAGTATCAAAACAATTATGTGTTTAATGGCCACTTTTTCCATAGTAACCAATTCCTATTGTTGTTTTGGAGTGCTGATTTTGAATGACGGTCATATGTTCCCCTGATAGTTCCTTTGGCAACTATATTATGTGATGGAGAGTTGTGCAGTAAGAAAGAACAGCAGATATTTTCCAGGCCACAATGTGAAAAAAGAAAAAACATAATGCACCTGAATCATTAATAGGCCTCCGGAGGTTAAAGAGACTTGAGAGAGAGAGAGAGAGGGGGGGGGGGTGATAGAGAGATTAAAATGAATAGTTGTCAGGATGGGTGGATTTACCTTCCTGCAGAACAGCCACATCCTAACATGAGGGGACCTTTAGCATACTAAGCAAATTCCTGGTTAAAATGAACAGTATTGCTGGTCACCAGCATATGTTGTGTTTAAGAATGAGTGATAAAATGCTGGTGTCACAGTCTTCTAACTAGCTTAGCCAGCTCCAGTGGAAAGCTTGGCTGGCAATTTTTGCTTAAACACAAAGGTTATATGCGAGTTTAGTATTTTTCCCAAAACTACGCCCTCATTGCACTTTTACATTTGTTTATTTATCACTTTCATCTAAAGAAACATACAGATGATGCAGTTTTGTAGTTGTTGTTTTACTCAATGCAATTCATGCTTATTTTTTCTATAGTGCTTTTACAATGTAGATTGTGTCAAAGCTTAACAAATAAATTCTAGTAAATTGAAACTGTGTCAGTCCAGTTTTCCAAGTTGAAGTTCAGATTAGTTCAGTTCAGTGTGGTTTAATTTTCACTGCTGAAAGTCCAATCACTGAAGAGAAAATCCATGGATGGGCAGCTCAAGTCCCAAACCAAGCAAGCCAGTGGCGACAATGGCAAGGAACAAAACTTCACCAATAGACAAAAGTAAAGGGAAAAAACTTGAGAGAAACCAGGCTCAGTTGGACACGACCATTTCTCCTCTGGCCAAACTTCTTGTACAGACCTGCAGTCTAGGTGCTGGAGGCTGGAGAACGCAGGACATCTATCGTGGAGAAGCTGCTGTGATCAATGCGGAGACTTGTCTGTCACCGGAGTCTTTCAGGAATCAGTCTCATGCTCTCCACTCCTCCATGACCAGCAAAGCATCTGTAAACACACACACACACACACACACACACACACACACACACACACACACACACACACACACACACACACACACACACACACACACACTCACACGCACACACACACACACACAAACACATTTATTGGATTCATACAAATAAGCAAAACATTCAGAATCCAAGCACTCTGGGAAGTCAGTTAACAAAATGGCAAGTGTACAAGGCTTACATACATTCTTAAATCAATTAAGTTTTCATTTAACAATTTAAAACTCAAATATCTCCCTCTCCATATTTTCATGCTTCCTCTAACGGCAGAAACTAAACAGAACTTTGCAAGTAATTTTGCTTACTTTTGTGCAGTCCCCTAAGCCTCTGATCACACTCTTGTGAGCATGGCTTAAAGTCCCAAACAAAAAGCAATTCATGCACAGGGATAGCCAAGTTGTTGGATGGCTTTAACCTGTGACTGATATTTTGAGATGTAAAAAGTGTCTAAAAACAGATCAAAACAGCAGCCAACCTCAATGACAAACACAAAGTTTAAATCCTCATTTATAATTACAGTGTAGGGTGTGTTAGGAATGTTTCTTAAAAATAGTCACTGTCAGATGTATTATGATGTTATGATGATAGTTGTGAGACAATCGTGCAAAAATGAGAATGCCCACTGAGACTTAAAAATCTGGTAAAGAGCCCCTATTATCAATTATAAAAAGTCTTATTTTGGTTTTTGGCTCTACAACAACAGGCTGGTATGGATGCAAGAGAAAAAAATCATTGTCTTATAATTAGCATTTATTTTTACCTAATTATTCAAATGATACATTTTTTTTAAACCTCTCCTTTGCGTGACACTAATTGGTGGTTATTGGTCCGTTGACCCAGTCTGTTGTGATTGGTTGACTGTGTTCAGTACAAGACAGAACACCCACCATGGCTTATCAAAATTGTTAAAGCAAACACCGGGGAAGATGCTTGAAGAGTGCTTAAATTTGACTTTGGAAAAGGTATATGTGGGAAGGGGATCAATAAATACAAGCTTTTGTGAAAGTTCATGGCACAGCTCTGTGACCTGTTCAGAATTTATGCTCCAAGATAAGTTTCATGCCGTTCATATTTATCTGTATATATATATAGTTGAAGTCAGAATTATTTGCCCCTTTGAATTTTTTTTTCTTTTTTAAATATTTCCCAAATTATGTTTAACAGAGCAAGGAAATTTTCACAGTATGTCTGATCGCAGAGGCGATCCACACCATGATAGATGCGGTGGAGAAAACTCGCTCTGCGAATCACTGGGATTTGTATCCCATTTTAACATCAGGAAATTAGAAAGAAAAGACTTTTTTTGTTGTTTTTTCATATACAATATACAATATAATTTTTTAAATAAACCAAAAATGTACATACAATAAATAAGTGCACCTTTTTTTACAAGGCAACCATGACTGTTGGGCAAGTTATACTGAAAAAAAAAATTCTCTATGCCTTTTGGATCTAGCTGTGGATCTTGCTTTATCAAACTGAGAAAAAGCAGCAGGCTATTCATATAGGCTAATAATTTTGCATTGTATGGAAGAAATAAAGTCAGATATGTTTGTAATACAATTTAGTTAAATAAAAAAATTTATTGAACATTCACTTTTTAGCTGAACTATTCATTCAATGGCTTTCAAAAGACCCAGCTTGCTTCAAATTTAATTGAAACCAGCAGTGGAAAATAATATTTGCAGCAAACAGAGGTTGACCACGACTATTAAAACTGAGTTGACTTTAGACGTGTTGTTTTTGATCGAGACTTTGTGTTAGACTGATCGTCTCACTGAGCACTGTGTGTTCCTGTCTCTTTCCTTCTGTGTCCTACTATGTGTCTGTCTCTAATAAAACCCCCAACCTCCTTTATCTCTCTCTCTCTCTCTCTCTCTCTCTCTCCCTCTTTCTCTCTTACCTCCCTCTCTCTGGCTGCCTTTCTCAATCACTTACTCACCCACTCTGGCCTTACAAGGAAAGGCAGGCAGAGTTGATGTCATAGAATGAGGAATGTTTAAAGAATTCAAAGGGGGCGAGACTGGGGGAGAGACAGAGAGGTGTTTGGTTTGTAATACGCATGACCTGTGCAAAAGACAAACGAGAGAGAACTTGTTTAGACGAAGGGAGGGTGTCAGTCTTTTAAGAGAGACAAGTATTGTAGGGGGAGGGTCCAACAGCTGTGCATCTAAAGGAAAAGTTATCATTGAAAACTGTTTTTCAGGGGCACAGAGAGGGAGATACGAAAAAAGGGAGGCTTATAAAAATACAAAAACAGGAGAAGGAGACAGGCTTATAGGTAAGTTCAAGCTGCACTTGATTGTTTATTCAGTTTATGTATTACTTTTTAATGGCTTTTGTGCATAGCAAGTAACACAAAAAATATACTTTCAATAAAACAGATTAAAACTAGATTTTACGAGTCCATGCTTTGTCCCACTTTAAGTTATGCCAACAGTACATTAACAGTTTTAAAGCAAAAAAAAAAAAAACAATACAATAAATTTTATATAAAAAGTTCATTCACTCATTTTCTTTTCTGCTTAGTCCCTTTATTAATCAGAGGTCGCCACAGCGGAATGATCCGCCAACTTATCCAGCATATCTGGATTCCAGCTGCAACCATCACTGGGAAAAAAAATTATATAAAAAGTAAATTAGGATATTTGTTGACCCAACAAAGTTACAAAAACCGTCCAGTTTGTCCAAATAAATAAATTTGAATTTAAAATGAAATAAATATTGATGTACCTTTCAGTCAAGATGTTGGTCTTTCTAAATTTGTGATTTCTAGAAAATTGCATATTTACAATGTCATTAACTCATTCATGGCTGTGTGTAAATTGTAAATAAATGCACAAATAAGCTAATGTGGAGAATATCGATGGGCAATTGGTTCAACGCTGCAGCTGGAACTGTTCCATAACTTGAGTTCCTAACAGAGGTATTTGTCATACAGTGTTTTGGGCCCATTTATTTCTCATTCTACAGGGGTCAGACAGAACAAAATACAAAACAATAACATTAGTCACTTGAATACTCCAGAGAGTCGAGTAACAGAGCTGGTACATACAGTTGAAGTCAGAATTATTAGCCCCCCTTTGAATTTTTTTTTTCTTTTTTAAATATTTCCAAAATGATGTTTAACAGAGCAAGTAAATTTTCACAGTATGTCTGATAATATTTTTCTTCTGGAGAAAGCCTTATTTGTTTTATTTCGGCTAGAATAAAACCATTTTAAGGTCAAAATTATTAGCCCATTTAAACTATATATTTTTTTAATAGTCTACAGAACAAACCATCTTTATACAATAACTTGCCTAATTACCCTAACCTGCCTAGTAAACCTAATTAACCTAGTAAAGCTTTTAAATGTCAGCTGTATAGAAGGGTCTTGAAAACTATCTAGTAAAATATTTGTATTGTCATCATGGCAAAGATAAAATAAATCAGATGACTTATTAAAACTATTATTTTTAGAAATGTGTTGAAAAAAATCTCTCCGTTAAACAGAGAGGAGGGGGGATTAATAATTCAGGGGTGCTCTCCAATAGTATCTGCATGCAGCCTTTATGATGCAAGCTGAGATTGCATCACTCAGCGAAGCAACGTCAGACAAATGAAGCGAGTGACGTCACTGTGAGGGGTGGGGTTAGGTGAGCCCATTAAAAAGCATTTGATGCAGCTCAGATTGCACTGCATAAGGTCTGCATCCCTCTCAATGATTCTGACTTCAACTGTATATATATATATATATATATATATATATATATATATATATATATATATATATATATATATATATTAATCGCAGTAAATTCATACATGCAAATTGTGCAGATCTCTTTTAACAGTAGTGTAATTATCATTGCCTCCAGATTTTGTCCCACCTCCAGCGGTCAGGAGAATGCGGAAGCGTCAACCGGAAGTGTGTCTAGAGTAGGTAGTACATTAGAAAAAGTTAATGTGAGCCGAGCAGATTCGCTGGCTAACGTCCTCTCGAGAACTGCCTAGTTTTAACAGCATGGTGCTTAACGCTAACACAGCGCTATAAATTAAGAAAGGATACTCACAAAGAAGGCTATTTGTCCATAAAAACACGTAACGTTAGTGGCTGAAATCAAAGGCGGTTTCTGCATTAGACAACCTGTATCTACTGCTTAACAGCATCTTTCACGAAGAAAACGATCAGTAAGTGTCTTTTCCACACCTTTTTTTGTGACGTTTGTAATGACAGTGGTTTTCACACTCTGCTATCTGTATTCGCATCAAAACCACAAGCCCATTCGCGGTGGTTTGTAGAAATAGATTAAGTTAAATAGCACAAATGTGCGTCGTGGAGTTTCTATTTAAAATGCAAACGCATAGTGTCTTCATTATAGGTCTGAAAAAAAAGTGAAATAATATGTTCTAAAATATTTATAAAAATGGTGAGGGGTGGTGCGCGTTCGTATAAAATGTTAATTGTGTAATGTTATTCATAGTTGTAACGTTAACGTTATATGTAAAGCTTCATGAGTGTGTTTGTCATTTAAAACAATTGGTTTTCTTTTATTTAATCCAAATAGAGAACCGTTTTTTACTGGTTTTCCAGTCAGATGTCCATATAAGGTGAAAGCATCTTGTTTTGCTTTGCTCGCACTGCTGTTATGCCTGATTAAAAACGATCAGGAACAGCTATCTTACACAAAGTTTTCCGTGTCTGGAGAACTAGACCACAATTACACCAGTTCACCATTTAAAGCGAGGATGTTGTTTTAAATGAACAAATAATTTATCTGGGTGGAGTGCCTATAAGAATGTCTATGGGATTTACTGGCCTTCAGGCAACGCAAGTGTGTTTTAGGATTTTCCAGTTTAATAAGCATGTGTGGTGAATGCGCCAGTCGTACTCTAGTGGGAGATGCAGTGAGCTCCAACATTTACTTGTGCTGTTCAAATAATTTTTTCCCCTTTTTATTTTTTATTTTTTTGGAAAAGAGTCGTGTATTAGCAAATGGGTGGGCAGCAGGTCCTATTAGGACAAAAAGTTGAACAACAACACTGTAGTGACTTAAGAACCACTGCTCATGCTTTTTTAAACAAACAGCATTCTATTGGTCTTTAAAGATTTGGTCTTCAAATCCGCATGACCTCTTCACAAATTCTGCATGAGAAAAATATGCTCTTATGTCTGTTGTACATTATGATGGACTGCTATTTAATGTTAATTTGTAAGTATTAATAATACTTATTATTTAATAGGATGGTTTGTTCATATATAGATAAGTGGTGAAATGCATAGTCAAATAAAAGTACCATTGCTTGCCAAAAAAGTAGTGCAAGTAGAGTAAAAGTAACTGTTCTGAATACTACTCGCTTAACTGAGTAAAAGTTAGCCACTCTAAAGGTGCTCAAGAGTAGTGAGTGTGTTACTGTGTTCACACCGAAGGTGGCGAGAGCGTCAAAGTTTGCTACATTGATCTCATATATAAAAGCAAAATCTGCAAATCAATTACATTACCACATAAAACCTTTCTAGCTTGAAAATGTTGCATGCTTTTTATCAAATTTATTTAACTGTGGAAGAGTGGTTGCGTGTGTGGCTTTGCTCCACTTATCCAATATGTGCTCATATGTCTGAAACATTCTGAAGCAGCAATACTGTCATTATAGTTAGTAAGATTCCTGCTTTTTTTAGGTAATTTTTTTTACATAATAATTAAAAACCACAGTAATCAAACCATTGGGAACAACTGTGGTCAAAACCAAAGTTCAGAGGGCTATGTTCTCTGAAATCCTCTCAAGTAGTGGACTTCTACATTCCGATTGCTTGCCGCTAAAACGCGTCATAGCGCTTTACCATGAAGTCAACTTGATTTCAATTCTCCTCGACACCCACGCCTGCGAAGATGAGCCACGTTGCTCCTCGGCGCTTATCCCCGCCGGCTCCCATTGAAAATAAATGACTTCCGGTGACGCTCTCGCTGCTTTCGGTTTGGACGCATCGTTATGTTATAAAAAAATTATTTCACCTTTTACTGTACCCTGCAAAGTAACAATGTAGCTTACATCAGTACCATTTTCTTTAAGGGTGTTTCTAAGTGTAAATTTTATATTTGCCATTTATAGACTATACATTTAAAATGTGAGATTGTAAAAACACAATATATATGCACCTAATAAGCAGACAGAAAGGAGGTTTATTCTTTATGTGCAAAATATGTGCAACCTAAGGTTCAAAAGTCTAGCTATGATGATATGTTACCACTTGGTTTTACACTTTAAATGCTGACTAACAAACTCAGCCAATAACCATAAACACGAAATATGACATAAAGCAGTGACTTCAGACTGAAGGAAAACAGGGGAATAAAAGCACCAATGCAACACTAAAAATTAGGGTATCCTTAAATCTCAAAAGCTACATTTTAGGACAACAACAAAAATCAGTCCAAGGCACTCGAAAAATGTGGAAAATTGAATATTTTTTCACATCTTTCCAGTGCCTTGGACAGATTTTTGTTGTTGTTTTGATAAATCCCTTACCCAAAGACCACCGAAAAAATATTTCAGCTACCCTTGAGCGCTTTTTGTTTATTTTTTGGATTAAGCAACATTTTAGGCTTTAAAAAGTCTTAAATTTACTAAAATATTGCATTGGAGGTCTTAAATCTTTTTTTAACAGGTCTTAATTTTCCTTTGTTCATGTATAGTTACTCAATCTGGCCATTAACACCCATACAATGACCAACAATCCCAATCTCAATAAAACTTTAAACTTTTTATTTAAAAATAGCAGTTATTACTTTCCTTACAGTAACATTTGTTTAAAAGTACTCCATTTATTTACTGCTGAGGATACTGACCTGACATAAATCTTTAATTATTAAATGATTGTTATTGTATTATTCAATTTATTAAATTATAATAATTTTTTGATAGGGCCAGTGAAAATCTTTTATAACTGGGATATTTAAAAAAAATCTTTAGCATTTAACCTTGCATAAGTCTAAATTTTCACTCATAATGGTCTTTAAATAAGTCTTAAAGTTAACTTGGTGAATCCTGCAGAAACCCTGAAAAATGTACTCAAGTAAAATTGCATATTTTAAAAACTACTTGATCAAGTACAATATGAAAATAACTAATCAATTTCAGTAAGTTGAGTATCTGTAATTAATTTCAAACCACTGTCAAACAAGTACCACATAAAACAACCAATTTATTGAAAAACCTTAATGACCTCATTATTTGCACCCTCCCGATATGACGTAATTATGTGATGCGTCTGAGATATGTGCAAGCCAAGCATAACTCAGACAGATTGTGGGTGTGACATGCTTTTCACCATCGTCACACAAAACAATAGAATCCCGCTGCTTGTGGAGTTGTGACCATACCAAATTCCAACAGAATGTCTTTGTACGTGTTTAAACTGGATTCAGGAAATGAAGTTAGTCTCCTATTAGTCATTGCCATCAAATGTTGTAATGCTGTTAGAGTCATTGTGTATGAACAGTCATGGATGAAATCTGAAACCATAGAGTGCCATAGAGTGATGTCAAACAGTTGACAGCTCAGCATCATCATATATGTCATTATGAGGTGAAAAAGATGTTCCCCTTTCCCAAAAATTACAATATTACTTATTAAAATCAATTCTGTTCAAACACAGTCAAAATATACTTGTCTTATTATAGAACTGTGACTAACAAAGTAAATAGATATGCTGTAGCAGATATACAATCTCTAGAGAAACCAAGAAAATGACTGCTTGCTAAAGGAAGGCATATAGAGGAACTATGACACTTATTTTTGTCTATGCTTGTTTGACTACTTTAAAAGGACTGTTCACATCTGCAGTCACAGAGAAACATTATTCAATGCCATTTCAACATTATCTGTTATTATCTTATTGTCTCAAGTTTGTAGAACAAATGTTGAATTTGCATGTCATGCGCTGATCCTCAATTAGTTTCCAAGTTTTCCTCTGGGGTACCATTTACAGGCCACAATATTCATCAAGGCTGCACAAGAAGACCTCAAGGAGCCAGATCTTCTGTTAGTGCTTTCCACAAATAGGGCCAGACTCCCTAACACATACTGTAATGTAGTCATTGTGATCAAGTGATGAAATGCAGACACATTGGTAAGAGCATTGGAATCTTTATACTGCAGCTGTTTCTCCTTCTCCACACATACTGTGAGAAGGTGCTAGTTTGATCACGTTTAATCCTTTTCTGGAACTCCATAGTGGGTAATGAAAGTTATTCTGTACAGTATTTATGCTTGTTTGAACTGCACCACTTTACAGTTAGACTTTTGTTTTGCAAGTGATTGAACTCCTCTCACTAATATGTTGTCTACCTTCTTCAAATTATCTGAGAGCCTAGCAGCGTAGCCAAACCATTAGTGTACCCATGGAAACCAAATACACAAACCAGACTGGCAGCTGGTGACCTCAACAAGCAGAGAAAATCATGCACTGGTCTTGGTTTAGAACTACAGAAGGGTGATGCGTTGAGAATTGGCAGCATATTTGTAGTGCTTTTTTTAGAAGAATTTAACGCTCAAATATTAAATGTTTTAAATTCAACATAAGAAAGAAATACGTAAGTTTAGAACTGCTAAAGTTGAAGTAAATGGTGAGGAAATTTTCATTTTGGGCGAACTATTCCTTTAAAGTTTTTTTTTTTTTTTTTTCATTAAAGGGCCACGAAACCTCCCTCTCTCAGCAGGATATTTTCATTTCTCCGCATTTCTCGGTAACTTGATTGCACCATAAAGCCTTGTGTGTATAGACTATCCTGTATTAAAATGCGGCAAAAATTCTACACAACGGTAATAGTTTGATTAAGGTGTATACATGTTTACACTTGGAGAGCAGCATTTAAGCGGATCTTTCAGTTTCTAATATTGTAGTGATATTAACATACTGTAAACTTAGTAACTAAATCATTTAGAGTAAGGTCTGTCTTTAAAAACTGAAATGGTACTGCTGATGATACGAATTTCACCATGTCCAGACGTGAAAAGCTCTCGGGTAAAAAAGTAATGTACTTTTTACATGGTCATTTATTCCTCCATAAAATACCTCTAGAATAGGAGGTCCATATTGACAATCTGCGTTTTTACATTTACAAAAATACTTAATTCTGTGTGAATTATGGGCTACAAAAAATGTCCCCATAAGGTAAACATTTACTAGTATTGCTATGCTTGTGGAGAAATTTGGTTAGGGCTGGGTGATAAAATCGATATCGCTATTTATTGACCGAATACCATTGTTAATATCGATTTGTAGTTGTTGTATGAAGCGCTATAGTTTTATTAAAATGTGGCTGTTGAGCGTGCTCCTCATAGTAATCCCTATCAGCTTAGGGTGTTAGTTTGTCATTTCCAATGGAGGTCTATTGTAAATGGTCAAGGAATCCACACGCTTGTCACTTCAGGTCAGAATGACAACACATGCGACAATGAGTGCCGTATAGCAGCAGTGAGGAGATTGTAAATAAAAAAGGATATCTATACTTTTGGCTTTTTGGTTTCTTTTCTTGTGCATCCCAGCCAATAGATTCCCCATCTGAAAGATTTTTTAGTATAGGGGTAATATAGTCAACTACACATTAAAACTTGCCTTAATAATGTCTGTAAATTAAAATAAAGCGTTTAAAAAAAAAAAAAAAAAATCCTAATATTCCTAAATGTATCGTTTAAAAATATTTGTGATCATTTTTTTGCTGTATCACCCAGCACTACATCTGATCCTCAAAACATATGGAATAAAAGGTGCACACACAGCATGTTGTACGCTGGACACGGGCAGTTTAATAATTATTTGTCAAAAAACTATTTTAACAAAAAAAGTAGATACCTAGTTAAAACTTTTTAACTTAATGCGTGGAGGAATGACACATGGCAAGCAACGCGATAAGACAAATAATCATGTTAGGTTACAAACAACCCAACGAGTTGTTTAGCACGTGTGCATCGCTGCTATTATGTTTACACATGTAATATTTGCACAGCAATACCACACAAAAAAGGACGGACTTTGAAGGAATAAACAATGTGAGGTAAGCTCTGTTATAGTGCACTGGACAAGTTCAACACATGCATGCGCGATGCTTGCAGTTTTGTATAATAACATAGCCTATTGGCCTAAAGATATTGGCCTAATTTTGACATCAGACCGATAACGATAACATTAAAAGCAGCATTTATCAGCCGATATCGATATGGCCACCGATATATCGTGAAAAAAAATTTGGAAAATTTTATTCTTAATATATTACTTCTCTTAGCTTGAGTCTTTTAACACTTCTGAAAAGTATACCAATTAGGGCTGGGCAATATAGGCAAAATATCATATCTCGGTATTTTTAGGAGGAATGACGGTATACAATATATATCCGGTATTTTGCCATAAATGGTTACTTGAGATTTAAAGCCTTTATTAAAACTTTATTAAACAATTTTTTAGCAAAATGTAATTAAAACACAAGGGTTTATGTCCATGTTTACAAATAAACAGCTGCACAAAAGATAACAGCTGCACAAAATCTTTGATAAATAAAATACATACAGGGTTTTTCTCCTGCTTAAAACTGTTGCGCAACATTTCAAATTATAAACAAAATCTTTGATAAATACAGTACAGGGTTTTTTTCCTGCTTAACATTGTGCAAATAACAAAGTAAACAGAACCATAGAAAACAGCAAAAAAAGCAAAAAAAGGAACAAATAGTTCACAACAAAAATATTGTATGATAGAAAAGAACCACATTGCATGTAAATATGAAACAGTATTTTGTCACAATTACAGTGTTGTTATAAGTAATCCTGTATACCACAGTTGTGTGATTTATAAGCAACAATTAAATCAGCTGCATATGTTTTTTTTAGTTACACATTTACATGTAGCCTATGTATTGTGCACAGTTATTACACAGGGCACATATCGAAGAGATCTAAGGATAAGTCTTTCACTCCATGTAAAAAATCCTAAACTTTTTCTTTTGTTTTGACTTCACTTGTTTTACTAAATATTAAATAAGGAGATGAAAAGGAATAGACTATACTGTAGATATGTGAACAAAATTGTTTCAGAGTACTGTGATGAAATGCTTGTTACGCATATAAATGTAAACAGTCATTATAACAGACCAGGGGCCTCTTGTACGAAGACTTGCGTTGAATTCATACTAAAACATTTACAGCTTTGTGTGTACGCAGTAAAAAATTCATATGTATGAAACACTGCGTATGTGGAATCCCACGCATATTCTCTTTGTACATCCGAATTAACATGAAACTGAGTGCAAGTGCACGAGCACAAAACCCCTCCCTCCCTCCTCCCCCTAATAAATTTGGTGACTCTACTTTGGCAAAAACCAAATGAAAAAGCAATGGCAAAATCAAGCAAAAAGAGAAACTTTACAGAATTTGAACTGGAGGTACTCCTTTCGGAAGTAGACCGGAGAAAAACTGTGTTGTTTGCAAGTTTGTCCTCCAGAATTAGTAACAAAAGAAAAAATATATATAATGGAAGAGTTTAGTTGATGCAGTTATTGCAGTGGGGTCTGAACATCGCACTGTGAGTGAATTAAAAAAGAAATGGTCCAATGTAAAGGTGTAAAATTTTGTAGTGTCTATTTAGGCTAAGTGCAAATAGCACACCTCATTAGAATGAGCTAGTTGAGTGATTCCTGCCCTTCACCATTTGATTGAAAGAGACAACACAACTAAAGAGAGCAACAAACAGCATCGTGAGTGGCGTAGCTCATAACGTGCATGGCATCATGTTTTGACACGATCGATCATGAACCTTGTTCGAATCCAGTGCCTGATGAACTCATTCTTCTTTTTTCCCCCACTACATATCAGATTTTGCCTACTCTTCATCACAAGGAAGACAAGTAGGAATCATTAATAAGTGTGTGTATTATGTTAAGCGCATTTCAGCATCACATATTATTTGCACATTTATAAAATGGAAATGTTTCCGATTCACGTATGCAAATTCATCTTCAGATGGCGCCTTTATAGCAATTTGCATGCAGTAGATTGCTCCGATTACATTGGGAAAGCCGTCGATCGCTGCAAATTGCACTTTAATGTTTGGCTGGTTAACTGCATGGTATGGAAACCTTATATACCTGCTAGACATGCTGATGATCCCGTCCCATACAGCTGTCATTGCACAGCTCAAAGTTACTTTGTAGTGTGCAATTTAACACAATTACCTCTAGGAGTCGCCAATGGAAATAAAACAAACACACACAAGAAATGCACGGACGCCAGACATGAAGTTGGCGTGGACCAACGCACATTCTCACGTTAATTTCATCGTTAGTAAATCAAACGTGAGTGTAATATCTGGCATATGCATAGTTTTTGTGCATATGCAGCGTTGATACATGAGGTCCCAGAACGCAGAGCTAAATGTGTTGTAACGCAAATGTAAAGAAGAGACCGTCGTGTAATAAATACTAAACTTATAATCAGTGAATATGAGGTGGTTTCACTTTCGAAATGCGTTATAAATTCTTTCCATTTTGGCGTCTTTAATTCTTTTAAACTCGATCAGGTGCTGCTTGTCAATTTGACAAGGCTTCTACGTTTGTTCTTGCTGTCAGTTGCGGAAGAAATGATCGATAAAAGGTTTCTAATAAACTGCTGTGACAGCTGCAGGGGCTGTGTGACATGCGTGCACGCGAGGGGGAGTCAGATTTATCCGGGGAGTCAGATTTCGATACAACACCGGCACTGCATGTTCCTCCACGTCGCGTGTAGTGATGGGTCATTCTTGAATGATTCATTTATTTTGTACAAGTCTTTTGTATGACTCATTGAGTAAATGATTGATTTGCGCATGCGCACATTTGTGCAAGTGCAGCTCGCGTGCTTCCTTGGAGTGGTATATATCGATATATCCCCAGAACCCGATATACCGCCTAGCCCTAATATCAATGCATCTCAGTTTGAACTAAAAAAAAAAAACACTGGCCAGAATTAATCATTATAATTTTTTCATATGTGCTCTGCTGAGAATCTGTTATTGGAAACATCATCTGGAACATTTCATTCTTTGTAAGCTCCCAAAATATTGTGCTGATCTTGGGAGTACATAACATACAAATAAAATAGTATTTTCAAACTGTCCTATGTGAATATTTAATCGACGCTTGGACCTCTGCATTATTAAACTCCACATCTAGAACAAGGTGAAGGGTTTGCACTCCCTCTCACAGCACACTCAAAACTGGGAACCAAAAATAGGTCCCACTCAAAAACCTCTTTTTTTTGGTTTTTAAATTTTGCTGCCTCTTAAGGTTATCTAGAATCTGTTAGGAGCTTTGCAGATTTGGAGATGGTTTGGTGGACCACATCAAAGCATACTTAACTGTAACCTTCAGTTTTTCTCATTGTGAAGGTTTGGCAGACATTGCAGAAATATTTGTGTGAACTGGAGCTCTTTTGCTCATGCCAGAACATGAAATCCACTGGAGATTAATGTGATACTTCAAAATTATTCTTAAAGGGATAGTTCACCCAAAAATTTCAATTGTCATAATTTACTCTCACCCTCTCGTTTCAAAATGTTTTGAGTTTTTCTTCTGTTGAACACAAACTAATATTTTGAAAATCGTTGGAAATTACATAGTAATTTTTAGGGGCCGAGCATTGGTGGTGTGTATGCCCTAATGGAATTGCTTTGTTCTTCTTTTTCTTCTCTAGAATGAATCACATTTTTAGGGTCTAAGCATGTTCACAAAACTTTGCACATACACCAGAAGTGGCAAAAATGTAAATTTATTATAGGTTTCAGAAGTGGATGTGGCCAATTGGCTTGATCGTGATTTTTTTTTATTTTATTTTCTTCCTCTGCTGAAAAAGGACAGTTTTTGCAGATTTCTGGCATTGTATTTTAATGAACTTCTTGTTTTTTTTTTTCAGATTTTTCAATTGTTGTCTAAAGACCTTGGCAATGTTAAATTGCGAACATCTAGTTTTTGTCAAAGAGTGTGTCCGTGGCGCCCTCACAAACGTTGACGTTTCACCACGAATATGCATGTATTGTTTGATTTGCTTCAAAATCCACATGTTTGATAAGAATCCTGAACTGATCTACCTGATCTAGAGTTTTCGTCAAAGGGCGTGTCTAGGGCTGGGTGATTAATCAAAATCGACATTTACATCCTATAATCGATCAAATCTTTCAAGGTTAATTTTTTCAATTACTTGCCCTATGTGTGGAGTCTTGTGACCCAATCTGTTAAGGCTAATTTATGCTCATATGTGATTTATACTTATTATATTATTCTGATATTATACTTCTGACAAGCACACGCGTATGGTCCAGTGCAGCCTTTGCGTACATGCGCACCTCTCAAAAAATTGTACTGTAACTAGGGCTGTGCAATTAATAGAATTTTCGGTTTCTATTTCGGTTTTGGCTTCTAACGATTATGAAAATACATTTATCGTGATAAAACAATTATTACATCATCATATACCACCCACTTTCCAGTTGTACACATTTGTTGCTATGCAAAGCTCAGTTTCACATGTATATGACTAAAATTACTGTAATGTAATGTTTGCATCACGGGGTGCACGTCATTCATTGACGTACATTTGAATCATTTATGTTTTTAAAAGCGCGAAAGAGCGCATGCGGTTGTGTGTGTGCACGCTCAGCCTCAAACACGAGCAGAGCACACACATCTAAATTCATCTTAATGTCAGCGCTTTAATGGTCAAATACATGCAAATTTGTGGCAACGTGGTGTTTAGTGATTGTTCATATTAAACCTCATTTGTGTAATAAACAAACGAGTTGATAATCAAAAGACATGTAAAACCTAAACCATAAATCAGAACGGTATCGCTCTTAAAGTGACAGCACGCAATATTCCTGCTGCCGACTGTTTATCATTAATGAAACAACAAAAGGACAAAATCACTCACTGCTCTTAACTGAAGGACTTTTGTAGCTATAATTAAAGTTTTTTTTTATTTCCAGTGAAAATGGTTAAAGCACAGTTTGTTTCATATTTTATTCTGTTGTATCTATTTCCCTTTCCTTATTTACAGGGAGGTAAAAAACTGTATATATACAGTTGAAGTCAGAATTATTAGCCCTGCTGATTTATTAGTGACCCTTTTCCCCCCAACTTCTGTTTAATAGAAAGATTTTTTTTCAACCCATTTCCAAACATAATAGATTTAATAACTCATTTCTAATAACTGATTTCTTTTATCTTTGCTATGATGACAGTACTTAATGTTTTACTAGAATATTTTTCAAGATACAAGTATTCAGATTCAAAGGCTTAATTGGGGTAATTAGACAAGTCATTGTATAACAGTAGTTTCTTCTGCAGACAATCAAAAATATATATTGCTTAAGGGGGCTAATAATATTGACCTTAAAATAGGTTTCAAAATATTTAAACCTGCTTTTATTTTAGCCAAAATAAAACAAATAATACTTTCTCCAGAAGAAAAATATTATAGGAAATACTGTGGAATAAGTATCTTGCTCTGTTAAACATAATTTGTGAAATATTTATAAAAATGTAAAAAATTCACAGAAGGGCGAATAATTTTGACTTAAACTGATAATCGTTTTGAATAATTGTGATTACAATTATGACCAAAATAATCGTGATTATGATTTTTCCCAAAATCGAGCAGCCCTAACAGTACCTACACATCGCAATTAATCGTAATCAAGTTAAAATGTTCAATTAATCGAGATTTTGATTTTAAACCAAATCACCCAGCCCTAGGCATCTCTGTGGTGGACTGACCAAGTTCATTGTTTCGCCATGAAAGAGGAAGTGCTCCTAACTCAGGTACACAATGTCCGATCTGCCTGAAAATTCACATGTTGATAAGATTCCTCTCCTGAAGACATATGCATGCAAATACAGTTAGTCATAACACCACCTGCTGACAGAAGAAAGTTTGGCACAAATAAGTGACTTTCTCAGTTTTTTTGCCATTTATCAGCATAAATTATTTTTGGCCACGGTTCTCTGTCATCCTAAAGCAACCAGGCGGTGGTGAGCCTGGGTGCGAGATCCCTTTCATCGATGCTTGCAGCTTTAATTAGAGTTTGTTTTTCTTTCAGTTGACTCCGAGTCAACACTTGCAACGTTTTTTTTTTTTTTTTTTAAATGAGAATCAACCATTTTAACCATGGTGTACTTTCACATTTCACATTTAAACCTCAGCTCGATGTTACTGTGTTGCACACTGCTTACAAGGTACTTTTCAAAAACATATGATAGGGGCTCTATAAAGAATATATGGTTGACTATTAAACTGCTGAACAGTTGAGATTATTAAACAAAAATGTACCTAAACTGTGTGGCCACATGGGTCATGTTGTGGAGAACACCCCTCAGATGATTATACAGTGCTTTGGATGTATGGCAATACAAAATAAATTTACTATTTAAATGTACATTACTTAAATGTACATTACTTACTTAACAGAGGAAACTGATGGTGGGAATTTCAATTTTTGGGTGAACTGTCTCTTTACTTACTAAAAATTATTAAATTATTATATATTTTATAAAGTGGAGTAATTTATTTAAAAAAAAAACCCTCCTTTTTATAAAAATAACTATCCAGTCTAGATTTGTATAGCTGTCATTATACCAAATTGTTTGTACTTGGACTTAAAATATGCCAGATGATATATCCTTTTTTTCTTTCCTGATCATATAGCATGATTTGGTAGGTCATATTGTGTTGATGAGGATAGAATAGCAAAAATGTGGCTGCAATTAGTACAGCTTGAATGAAAGATTATCTTTTGTCATGAAAGTCTTGTATACATCATCTCCCTCTGAAGGGAATAGTGGCTTGAAAGAGAGAGAGCTAAGTGGTTAGGACAGTACAGGCTGCATCTGATGCCTTTAAAGTGTTTGCCATCATCTGTAATTCAAACTTTGAAAGTAGGAGTATTTGATATGGTTCACTGGCTCTATTATGAGAACTCTAGAGGGAAAAAAAAGTTCTGACTTAGTCATAGGGTCAAATGAGACTTGGCTCACTGCAGTAGGAGGATATGAGGTAATGCAGTCAGTTTTAATGGCAAACATGCTTGAGGTAAATATTTGCACGTAGCTCATGCCATGAGAGTACTTCTGTGGCATATCACATCCACATGTCTCAAGCACTTTTCTGTCAAACTGTTTTTAGTCGAAGCTTGACCATACTCTGAGGCCTCATAATGGGAAAATCAAGGTATGACTTCAGCCCTTATAGTCTTGGTTTGGAAAAGCTTGCTTGTTCACACACGATCAAAAAGGAAATTATATTCTCCAACAAGAGGACATTATCTTTAAACTCTATCTGACTGTGTGTTGTGAATTATCTTATTTTAAGGGATCCTATAATGCACATAAAATGTACTTGATATTTTGACATAAAATAACTAATTTTAATATGTGAACATATTGCAACCAGCAATAATCAAAACACTTGATTTTAAAAACTTGAAACTAAAGACTTCTAGACACTAAACAACTTAGGATAATATACAGTACTATTAGTAATTCAAAAATCAACAAACTCGCATAAACATGCGTCTCAGTCAGTGTTATATAAATTAAAATAGTAAATGTTTAAATTGTCTCACAATATCAAACTACTTAGAATCATATTCTAAAGGGAATAATTAAAGCTTATGTCTGTCATTTTTCTGTGAAATCTTTTCAGAATATGACTTTCGGCGACTACTTTTATTCCAAATGGACTTTAAAGTGAAGTTATAAAGTTCATGCAAATTTGTAATGTCAAATTTAGAGAAGGAAAGTGTAGGCCCAATTCCAATTTTATTTGAGTACCCCTTCCACTTGGCCCTGGGTTCTTCAAAATTTACCCCTAAGAAATGGGACACTACAGCACCTGCACACATCATCATATTTTATTGTAATCTCTTTCTTTATATGAGATTGATGGTGACTGCTGTAGTTTTTCCAGTTGTGTTATTTTTTTTAAACAACAGATAATTCTATAAAAATCTTTTTTTGTATTCCATTAAATTGTCTATAGAATTTCATTCAAATGAAATTAATGTTCATGCAAAAGATTTCTTAAATGATCTTAGCACATCACTCCAGTTGTGTCTTAACATTGTTTTCCAGTTACATTTAAGATTATTTAGAATAATAATTGTTTAATAACGCATATATATATATATATATATATATATATATATATATATATATATATATATATATATATATATATATATATATATATATATATATATATATATATATATATACATATATATATATATATATATACATATATACATACATATACATACACACACATATATATATATATATATATGCATATATATATATATATATGTGTATGTATGTGTATATACTGTATATAGAATTGGGACTGGGCCTTAGTGTTGTCACAACTCTCTGATGGTGGTACAACATAAATGATCATCACATTTTTAATATTTAAGGCGATTTGACAAGACTAAGAGAGATACCATTATTCCTAAACAAGATGAACTAATGAAGTAAAATAGGTGAAGGATTCCAAATGTTGTGAGGTGGATGAAGGCACTTCTGCAGTATATCAGTGTATAGTACTGACTGCTCTGCATGCCCTTCTGTAATGCTCCAGGTCAGAGTTTGTTTTAAACCCCTGGTCATTGCAGTTTGAAAACATGTGCAATTTTGAGAGTGAGACTTGAAACCAAACTTAAGAATGGTTGTGAAAGGAGTATGAATAGGTTGTATAAAACTGGGAAATGCCTGGCATCTCTAAATTTGCATTTGCAGTGTTTTGGTCAAGGATTTCCTTGTTGTAACTCACTGATCCAAAATGGTTATGCGAACATAAAATGTTTATTTTGTTCTGGTTGGACTGCGCACCGTTTTTCGTTTGTCCACATTAGTTAAAAAGAGGAACTTGGTTATGACTGATCAGGACACTTTTTACCGTGCTCTATTTACTTCCCTAAATTTACAGTAAAGTTACTTCTACATCCCTCATTAGTATGTCTGGGCAAATAATCAAAGGTGATTTTCATGCATATTTTGTCATTAATGGTGGTTCAAGTAAACTTCCAACACATACTTTTCAGATGGAGCAGCATTTGCCACACAGAGAAAATTTTATGACATTAGCTACGTTTTTGTCCACCTATTTTTATGCACATTTTGGACATGCAAATAAAAACAGGTTGATGGAAATGGCAAGATGCTCATGCATTTTGAAAATGTGCATAAAAACATATACGTATAATCGAGTAGGAGAAAAAATGTGCATAAGCTGCGATGGAAACACTTTTACTGAACAAATTCCACTCTGCGCATTAAAAAAAGTCATGTGATTTTGTTATTAGAGATCATGTGATTAAAAAAAAAAATTTGCAAATGTATAAACCAGCAGGCTTTGAAATGTTGTTTTGTTCATTCTAAAATGCCTTGACCATTTCAGTATTAGTGTTATTATATTATTAATGACCTTTAGAATCAAGAGCACATCTTTTATACAATAATAATCCTGTTTTGCGCATAAAGTTAATTCTCATTTTTGGATGGAAACCTAGTTATTGAGATCATTATTCTGTGACAATGAAAGCTGTTTGCGTAGCATCTCGGGGAACTACCACTCTGTGAAATATGTTTGTCTGTGAGAGGATTTCAATAGTTATGTGATTTATTAATTACGCTAGGGCTACACAATATTGGAAAAATCTGACATTGCGTTATTTTGTTTCGCTGCAATACATATTCCGATATGAATATAATTTCAACAGATGATTTGAATAGCTCTATTTGGAAAGATTTCATTCATTTAGATTGACTGGGAAAATCAAGTCTTTTTCTATGCGCTGCATCTATGTAAGTTATAATAAATTACAAGCATAAATAAATGAATAAATAAACAGTGCTTTATGGTTTTCTGGGGAGCCTGACAGTATTAAAGTACAGAAATTGAACAATCAAATGCAATATAACATAGTGGTCATTGTATAAATAATTTCAAAAAGTAATATCTTTGTTTTAATCTCTAGTAATTTAATAATCTAATCAGAATGAAAGCCGTTAGATGTTTTTGTTTTTTTTGTTTTTTGTTTTTTGTGTGTAATGCAATGTTGTGGGGATTTCATGGGTATTTGGAGTTTTCATGCCTTCTTTTGAGATTTACTACTGAACACATACTCATGCTTCCCTGACAAGATGTGCATGACAATCGCAGCTTTGCTCATTTGTGTTTACAAGATTTATTTAGATTTTTTTTTTTGTCCAACCCTACTTGGTAGTGAGGTTGAACATATCTATACCAGACAGATGTTGCTGTATAATGCTAAACATTTTGGATAGTGATTTCTTGGTAATGGTTAGGGTTTCAAAGCTGACAAAGTATAACTCCTCTAAATTTAGCCCAAATGGACGAGTAACCTGTGAAGCTCTCCTGAGAATCGATTCTGCACATGCAAAGCTGTGTCAGGCACCAGAGCTACAGGCCAATTACAAAACATTACGATTTTCCATATGCTGTTCTGCCAAACAATGCAAACAAGATGGTGCATTTGAATTAGTGTATTGGTTGTACAAAAAACATTGTATATAAAGACTGCGCTTTAATTTGATCTGTAACACTTCACTGACTTCATGTTGTTGTCATTTTCAGATCAAGATGTCTGACTCCAGCAGCGGAAAGCCCATTGTGGTCACTTCCTCTGTCTCCCTCAAAGTTACTGCTCCTTCATTCTACAACCAACCCAAAAAGTTTGCATCTGTGGCTCCTCCACGTCCCAAAGCACAGATTGCCCCATCACAGCCTTCATCATTTGCAAGCACTGGTGTAATTGGAAGAGTTGGAGAGGTTCCCCCACCCCCTTCATCTCTCAGTGATGGTAAGACCGTTACCATGACAGATGACGTGTTATTTCTAGTCAATGCCGTTGTTTTAAATCTAGGTTTTTTTTTTTTTTTTGGTTATTAATTTGCATACATGTCTTATTTAATAATGGACAAAATATCATATAGATGTAATTAAGTGTTTTTTTTTTCTTAACTTAAACAGCTGCATTTTTGTGGACTCCCATAGACTAATGGAATTTGTTCAATTTAACTAATTAAATTTAACAGTTTTTATGAACTCTATGAAATAATTTTGCACAAAATACACATTGTTTCTAATGAAATTAAAACAATGAAGAACAATTTATTACTTCTAATAATAGTAATAACATTATTTTTATTTTTTATACATTTATACATATATTTTATACATTCAGGTGTACAATAGTAATATGCATGCATTTATGTTTCCATTTTTTTTTCATGTTGTACACTGTTGTAAAGATGGTGTCAGATAAGGATGTACATAATAGGATGAGTTCTCACAATTTAAATGGTAAAAGGCTTGTGAAGCGGTATTTAGAGAAGCTGTGAAAAGGAAGTGTAAAGTGTTCTGGGGTTATTATTCACAATCACTAATTTGAAATGCATCACAGTTTGATTATGTGTTCAGATTTAGATCCTCAATCATCCAAATTTTCAGCCAAATTCTGGGACACACTTAACATTTTTTAATGCTTTCATTGCACAATTGTGGCAGGTATGGCATCCACCACATAAATTGTATGACAGAGCAATTGGCAGTTCATTCCACTGTGACGACCCGAGTAGATCAGTGAAAAAGCCAGGAGTTTGTAATTTGTGTAAACTGTGGGCCCTAAAGTTCATTTGTGAAAAATTTCCTTGCAAAATAGATTGTAGGTCATTATTATTTTTTTTTAACGGATATGTAACTATATTGCGAATCAAACATGTGTGGTTATGAGACCACACATGTTTTGAGCTTTTTTGAGCTTTGTGTGTCTTTTCAATTGCTGTAACAGATTGCATGGTTGTAGGAACTCTCCTAGGCAGGATTACAACATGTGCATTTGGCAACAAAATGTATTTTCGAGCCAACATACACCTCCCAACAATGCCGATATACAGAAATATCACACTGCTACTCGTGTGATATTGCGATTATACAACAGTTCGATGGCAAAGTATCAAAATCAAACATGGAGAGTCTCAAAAATCCTTTTGGATGAGGAACTACTTTCTTCCGCCATTCATTCACATCTGCAGCTGACTGTCAGAACAGCAGAGAAACCGCCAGAAACCATTGCTAATTCACCAATGGCACTTGAGCTAGTATTTGAATTATTCTCTAGCATAATGTCTGAAGTGACAACAAAACAGGTGATTTTGGTCACATTTTAAGATTATAAGGCTGGATAGCATGAAATGCCATCAGTCTTCAAAGATTTCCCAGTATTTCTTTGTTACAATTGTGAGATCACATTAATTAACCCTGAAAAAGCCAAAGCAAAGCAAACACTACCAGATTACTATGGTATAAATACAGCACTACAACATACAAAACAGAGAGATCGACTTTGAATGTCACTTACCTGTTTTATAATGTAATGATCAGCTATAGTTTGAAATTTATGCTGTTTTTCTCCCCCAAGGACTTATTATGTGGTCTCTGTCGCCGTCTTATGGCGGAACGTTAACCGTCTTTGCTCTGCTCAGTATGACAGATACTAATTATAAATCTTTAAAATAGCACTATTTTTATAAATAAACTGCATAGTTTAAACAGTATAGTGGTAGCATAGTATAAACTGCACAACTACATTCTCGACTAAAAAGCCTCAGAAGCACATTATGTTGTCCAAAACTGTAGTGATTCTATTGATCTGTTGTCACTCTATGTGGGCAGAGTAACACACAAAGGTAAAAAGGCTTTATGAGTGTTGTTACTGCTGATTATAGCACTGTTATCAGCCAATCAGGTTTGAGAACCAGACAGAACTGTTGTATGTGTTTAAAAAAAAAATATATATATATATATATATATATATATATATATATATATATATATATATATATATATATATATATATATATATATATATATATTAGAACTGCACGATTAATCAAAAAAAGATCTTAATTCGACACTGCACACGATCTTAATTCAGCTTTTCTACGATACAGGCCAATTATATAAGGTCAGGAGACAAGCAAGGCAGTCGCACAAGTCTTCACAGCAACATTGACACCTTCAAATGACATTAAAAGTGTCACATACTGTATTTATAAGGTATAATTCACCCAAAAATGTCAATTCTCTCTTCATTTAATGATGTATTCGTGGCCGCAAAATCACATGTGAGCTGACCGCAAGCTTTTGCTTAATACCAAGAACGCATGCAAGTGCATGCATGACGCCTACTTTAGTTAACACAACCTTATAGGCTGTGAATAACAGGTAACGAAGTTGTAAATGAGCCACGCTGAAAGAATGATTTGCATGTGTGTGTTTTTTCTCACAACGGCTGCAGCCATGAGCCGCACTTGAAAGTGAAAGTAAAACCTGTCCGCACATCAATGATCATATCGCATTTTAGAGTTATGATTACGACAAGCATTTGATACGTTTATTTCTTTCATAGCGAATACAAAGTGTTGTACATGAAAATAAATGTTTACTGTGTCAGTATAACAACCCTAGCTATAATGTTGAATGGAATGCAAGAAGGAAACTGATAATGACAAAATTCTAATTTTACCAGTGAAAACAAATGGTCTAATAAGGTTGTCAATGACAGATGACAAGCACATGTCCTAAACACAATAATTCAAATTTATAATTATGAATAGTTATATTCTGATGTCATAATTTTACTGTGAATTAACAAACAGGACATATTGAAAGTCTGTTCAAGGCCACCATAATGACTATACACAATTTAGCATTTTAAGCAACAGTAGACCTACACAAAAGCCTAATATTATTGTTGTTTTACCATACAATTGAGGATTAACAATAATAATAGGCTAATCATATTAACCTTTATTTTACATTTACAGAATCGTGAGAAAATAGTGATCTTGGTTTTAAGCGAAAATAAATAAATAATATATATATATATATATATATATATATATATATATATATATATATATATATATAATAATAATAATAATAATAATAATAATAATAATAATAATATAATATATAAATATATATATATATACTAAAAATTACTCGTAGGATCAAACTGAATTCCAATCTGACATTTTGGTCTCTGTTTGATGGCATACCTAATGAATTAAAGACCTATTTTTCACATGGTGTATGCTCTGTCATGCTTTGTGTTGTTGTGAATGTACAATGCAGGACTGTTTTGTGTTTGTGAATTGGTGCAAGTGTAATGAAATGCACTGCCTCCATTTGTTAGACTTTCCACCCCCTCCTCCTCCTCCGCTGGATGATGCCGAACTCCCAGCCCCACCTCCAGAATGCCAAACCACACACCCTGTATCTGATGCCCCTCCTTCATTCCCAGCCCCTCCCCCAGTCGCAGAAGACCTTCACCTCCCTGCACCTCCTGAGGAGCTTACCTCTGTTCCTTCTGCCTCCTTCCCTCCACCCCCACCTCCACCTCCTCCTCTCCCTGAAAATGGTGCAGGTATCAACTCGCAGGTATGTTTTTATATTTTATTTGTTCTTAACAAGTTTTTACTTGCCCTTATGTCTTTCTCAATCTTTATGACTTTCTTATTACTGTTTCTTTAAAGTTTAAATGCTTTTTAGACCTAAGGTAACCAGAGTTTTGTCCTCATTTAAACCTAGACAGCTCTATTCTGACTATTAATGCACAGCATTTATTTTAACATGATGAAAGTTTTTAGTGATAACTTTTAGTGATAAACAGTGATAAATAACAGAAATAATGATGTAAGCATCAAATGTGAGAAATTCCAACTATGCAATAAACTCTTATATGTAAATTAAATTAAATCATTATTCACCTCTGATCAATTCACTGTGGATTCAGTTTAATAATCAATTCTGAAACCAGTTTAATCCAACTATAAAGCAGCGCAACAGAAAATGATGTTATCATTCATCTCAGGCTTTTAAAACTAATACCCAACCCCCATCAGGTGAAAGTTTAAACCCAAAGTAAGGAAATGAAAGGAACATGGTGAAATCAAAAATAAAACAGTTTAAAAATCATAGAATAAAATGTATTTAAAAAAAAGTCCCCACTTTAATTTGGCATTTATACGTGTGAAATTACAAAGTAGTAAGTAGCATGTAACAACACTGTATGTATGCATGGTACACAGTATCTACATGTCTAATACTGTTGTTAACTACACCCTAATATGTTAATAAACATTTTTGCATGTTTCTTCTATTACAGTCCTCTATATTTAATATTCAAGGTTTAATACTTGAGCATTTAAGGCAGTTGTGCAGAGCAGTTAACATGTCACATTTCACAAATGAAGTGGGAAGTGCTTGTATCTTTATTATGATGCAACAACACTCATTGCACAAAACAAAGACCATCAAATTTACACTTTATATTGAGTGGATGGTTACTGCAGTGTTGCCATGCAAGTACACAGTTAATTAATTGTTGCACAGTGGATTTTGTTTTACAAGTTATACAGTAATACAGTAATTCACACCGTTGACTTGTGTAATTTTTGTAGTTATTCATGTTTTCTGAAAATGTCTTTGTTTTGGTCATCCATCAAAAAAAAATGCAGAATAGTTTTGGATGTTTCACTAATTCTCTCTTGTTATGGCCTGTTATGACGTTCCAGCTTGTGCAATTCAATCACTGTCTTTGTTTAATCCGAGAAGATGGGAAAGTTGAAAAGAGTGGTTTGCTGCAGTAAACTATGGTGTCTTGTGAGATTCAGTTACCCTCCTGACTGCTGACATGTCCATATAAGCACTGGCTCTATTTATGGATGTGTTATTCCAAGTGAGTGTGATGTAATTGGGCTACATCATCACACACCGGCTCTCGGTCAATTAAACAGACCCACTGTTGGGAAGTGAAATCCACTGCATAAACCTTATGTTCTTTCTAGACATTTTTTAAGGGTGCGCAAAGCATGCTGCACCCCTAAACCAACTAGTGTTTTAGGAAGATTGTGTAGGAAGTTAAAATAGTTTCACGATTACCTGACACTAAGTGGGTTCTTTAGGGAGTATACACAAAGGTCTTTTCTTGTTTTTCAAAACAAATGGATGAAACATTAATCTTGTGGGTTATAGATTTGTGTACCTAAAATAAATGTATCTATTTACCATTATAATTAACAATGAATAACATACTAGTCAGAGATTTGCAAATGCTGCAAATATTATTACAAGTATTATATATTTAAGAATTGTTAAAGATTATGTTTTGTTTTTAAATCAATCTGGACAACTAGTCACCATAGTGTCTGATCTCAAATGTTTTCTAAATTTTAGGGTGTTGATTGTCATGCCTAGTGATTGTACAATGCTGTGGTTTTCTTAGAGCAAGACTGTAATTTGTTGTAATTTCTAAGCTCTTCCCCATTTCAAAGATCATTATCCCTCTCATTGCGGATTCACATGCACATTCTGCTCTTTTATTTTCTCATAATTGAATCTTATGGCTTTAACTAGGCATTCATATAATCACAGGCACATTTATTTATTCGTATTTATATTTTGTTCTTTACACTTGTAAAAATGTGTGGATTGTTTCTGAGCTCTGACTCCGACTTTTTTATTGTTTTGTACTGTCCCACCCTTTTTATTGCCTCACATTTGTATACTGTTGTCCTATTTACAACACTACATCTAATTTCACAGCGAATACACCCTTTCTTGCTGTTATAAAACACATCCTCTCAGACCTGTCCTACACTTCACACTCATCATGTCTGAAATGTGTTTTTTTTCCTTCAAATTCTCACTTACACTTTGTCTTGTTCTGTTCTCCATAGAGGCTTTTCGAGAAACAGACAAGTTTTGATAAACAGTTAGGCTCTTTGACCGATATGTTATCAGAGATGGAGACTAGTGGACCTTTCAACCCAAAGGTAAAAACACAGCATTTAACCTCTGAAGATCTAATCCTGAGAAGTTCTTTTAAATTTAACTAATTTCATTTTTGAACCATGATAGTTGAGCACAAAGGAAATATTTTTAATAATTATTTCCATCCATCCATCCATCCATTTTTATATCTAGTTATCTTTTTATGAAAAAAAAATGAAGTCAGAATTATTAGCCCCATGTTTATTTTCCCCAATTTTTGTTTAGCAGAAAGATTTTTTTTCAACACATAATAGTTTTAATAACGTATCTATAATAACTGATTTTTTTATCTTTGCCATGATGACAGTAAATAATATTTGACTAGATATTTTTCAAGACACTTCTATACAGCTTAAAGTGACATTTAAAGGCTTAACTAGGTTAATTAGGTTAACTAGGCAGGTTAGGTAATTAGGCAAGTTATTGTATAACAATGGTTTGTTCTGTAGACTATCGAAAAATATATAGCTTAGAGGGGCTAATAATTTTGACCTTAAAATGGTTTTTAAAATATTAAAAACTGCTTTTATTCTAGCCAAAATAAAACAAATAAACAATATGTCTAAAATCAGACATACTGTGAAAATTTCCTTGCTCTGTTAAACATCATTTAGGAAATATTTAAAAAAGAAAAGAAAAAAATCAAAGAAGGGCTAATAATTCTGACTTCAATTGTGTATATGTCATGGATTGGTCAGGCTCTCACGACCCCCACTCACGAAGATCACCATCACCTGACTTCTAATGAGCACACAGCTGCATCACATTCACGAGCACCAGATAAAAGCACAGCACTCCAGTCGCTCATTGTCCGGGCTCGTCTCGACGAAAGCGGACAACTGAGCGACCACTCAGCGTAGTCATCCTCAGCTAAAACAAACGCTTTACTTACCTGTTCTCTTTGTATTCCTCCTAGTCTTCCTGGTCCACCCGAATCGTCCTGTCTTCCAGTCCTTCCAAGTCTGTGTCATCCTCTGTCAGCTGTATCTGGTGTGTGCTGTCCATCCTCGTGTATTCCTGTTACCCAGCCACGGAGGAAAAGACCCCAACATCACTCCTGATCCTCCTGGCTATCCTTCATGTGCTCCTTGTTGTCATTTAATAAACACCCTAACGTTTCCTTACCTCTGTCTCCTGTCCGCTTCATAACAGAAGCCCGGACCAATAACGACGACAACATGAGCACCCCCGATCACTTTCAAGAGCTGGTGGACCAGTTGAAGCGGATTCTACAGCCACCAGCTCCACTTTCCAACGCACCACCAGCACCGAGCACTTCCGCCTCCACAGTTTCTTCTTCGGCCCTTCCTTCCAGTCCCATGGCCCGACCAGCGCCCTACTCAGGCGGAGCGGGGGAGTGCAATGGTTTTCTGTTACAATGTTCCCTCATATTCGAAATGCAACCTTCTCTATATCCCACAGATAAGTCAAAGATCGCCTACATCGTATCACTACTCTCTGGGCCTGCACTTAAATGGGCTGAGACGATCTGGAACCAAGCCGGGCCGGTCATGAATTCCATCACTACCTTCACGGAGTATTTCAAAGAGGTGTTTGGACGTTCTGATGGGGAAGTAGCCGCTGGAGAGCAGCTGTATCATCTAAAGCAAGGTACTCTATCTACACAGGAATATGCTCTCCGGTTTCGCACTCTAGCAGCTGCAAGTGGATGGAATGAGAGATCGTTGTTGACCACGTACCGGCTCGGCTTGGAACCCACTCTCCGAATCCAGCTGGCCACATTAGATGATACTATGGGTCTGGAGAGATTCATCCAACATTCTCTCCGATGTTCCGATCGTCTCCGTTCCTATCAACAGGACACCATCACCCCCTCGTCTGCACTCCTCCAATCGCCTGAGTCACAGCCTCTCCAGAACCAGAACCCATGATAATAGAGTCTGGAAGACTGACATCAGCGGAACGACAGAGGAGGCTGACCCGGGGTCTGTGTCTATACTGCGGTGTCAGTGGACACACCCGTATGGAGTGTCCCCTTCGTCCCATTCGGACTTCAGTGAGTGTATTCAGTACGAATATTGAACAATGTAAACCACTTACTACCACCGTACAAATAACTACTGCCTCTATTTCTCTCCTTGTCACAGCCCTCATCGACTCCGGGTCAGCAGGGAACTTCATCTCCCAATCCCTCTGTCGTCAACTCCACCTACGTACTGAGGCGTCCTCGCATATATACCAGATACAACCGATAACCCAGTGCACTCGATCTTCGACCCGTATCCATCGACAATGCGAAGACATCCTTCTTCAAGTGGGGTTGTTACATCAAGAGAGGATTCAATTTCTGGTTCTGGAGGGTGCAAATATGGACATCATTCTAGGGCGCCCGTGGCTGGTGAAGCACGATCCCATCATCTCTTGGGGCACAGGAGAGATAAAGAAATGGGGATCTGGATGTACACCTACCTGTTTTCCAAATCTCCCTCTTCAAGGTCGGAACCCCATTTCTTTGTTTACAACATCGGTCGAGAGTCCTCCTGAGAAGCAGTCTATCCACATTCCTAAGGAGTACAGCTCCTTTCATGATGTCTTCTGCCCCAAGAGAGCTTCCCAGCTACCGCCGCATCGGCCATGGGACTGCGCGATCGACCTAGTTCCAGATGCCCAGTTGCCAAGAGGTAGGATCTACCCGCTCTCGCTTCCAGAGAATCAGGCAATGGAAGATTACATAAGGGAGGCTCTGAGTCAGGGGTACATACGTCACTCAAAATCACCAGCCGCCTCAAGCTTCTTCTTTGTGGCCAAGAAGGACGGAGGGCTGCGTCCATGCATCGACTACAGGGTCCTAAATAACGGTACAGTAAAATACCGATATCCCCTTCCTCTGGTACCAGCCGCTTTGGAACAGCTCCGAGAAGCTAAAGTCTTCACTAAATTGGACCTCCGCAGCGCGTATAATCTGATAAGAATACGTGAGGGGGACCAATGGAAGACAGCATTCGTGACCCCTACTGGCCACTATGAATATGAGGTCATGCCTTACGGTCTGGTCAACGCCCCCTCCGTATTCCAAAACTTCATTCATGAAGTCCTCCGGGAGTTTCTTCACCACTTTGTAATAGTGTACATAGATGACATCCTCATTTACTCCCGGAGTGAGGCCGAACATCGCCAACACGTTGCGGAGGTCCTACACACATTGAGAGAACATCACCTCTACCTCAAAGCGGAGAAATGCTCATTCCACCAGAAGTCGATTCATTTCTTGGGATACATCATTGACCAAACCGGTATACGTATGGATGGGAAGAAAATTGAGGCTGTTCTATCCTGGTCAGAACCCACTTCCATTAAGGAGCTCCAGAGGTTTCTTGGGTTTGCTAACTTTATAGACGGTTTATCAAGGACTACAGCAGGATTACATCACCTCTCACTAATCTCCTCAAGGGTAAACCCAAGGACTGGAGTGGACCAAAGAAGCAGCCGCAGCCTTCCGCCTTCTTAAGAAGGAGTTCACAAGGGCCCCACTCCTGACTCATCCTGACCCAAATCTTCCTTTCGTGGTGGAAGTGGACGCATCCACCACCGGCGTCGGGGCAGTATTATCCCAACATCATGATACACCGCCCCGACTGCATCCCTGTGCCTATTTCTCTCGGAAGTTGAGCCCGGCGGAGCAGAATTACAGCATAGGAGACAGGGAGCTTCTAGCAATCAAGCTAGCCTTGGAGGAGTGGCGTCACTGGTTGGAGGGAGCCAAACATCCGTTCCAGGTGATCACAGATCACAAAAACCTCCAATATATCAAAGAGGCCAAGAGACTATGTCCACGTCAAGCCAGATGGTCACTTTTCTTCTCACGTTTTGATTTCTCCATTTCCTATCGTCCAGGACCCAAGAATCTAAGAGCAGACGCTCTCTCTCGTTTACACGAGCATCACGATCATGAAGAACTCCCAACGAAGATTCTTCCCGAACACATCTCCATTTGTCCGATCACCTGGAACGCTCCTCCAGTCGTTGCCACTCCGGAAGCCCCTGCTCCGCCGGGATGCCCTCCTCATCGGCAGTTCATACCACCTGAACACCGGGTAGATCTGATCCACTCCTTACATACCTCGCTAGGCACTGGACATCCAGGGATCAACAATACTCTCTCGCTAGTATCCCAACGATTCTGGTGGCCAAACATGGCAAGGGATGTGAGGCAATATGTTCAGGGCTGTAAGGACTGTGCCCAATCCAAGAGCCCACGTCATCTACCCGCTGGAAAGCTCCATCCCTTGCCGATTCCGAACCGTCCCTGGTCACACCTAGGAGTGGACTTTATCACTGACCTCCCCTCGTCAGAAGGTAATACCTGTATTCTAGTCATCGTAGATAGATTCTCAAAGTTTGTCAAACTAATCCCTCTGAAAGGTCTTCCCACAGCCTTTGAAACAGCCGACAATATCTTTAATCAAGTCTTCAGGTCATTTGGTATTCCAGAAGATATTGTGTCGGACAGAGGTCCACAGTTCATCTCACGTCTATGGAAAGCCTTCTTCAAGCTCCTAGGTGTGGCCGTCAGCCTCTCTTCTGGATATCATCCCCAAACCAACGGGCAGACAGAGAGGAAGATTCAGGAGGTGGGACGGTTCCTGAGGACCTTCTGCAGTGGTCACCAGAGCTCCTGGAGCCAGTATTTGGGCTGGGCAGAATATGCCCAAAATTCACTGCGGCAACCCTCCACCGGACTCACGCCATTCCAGTGCGTCCTGGGCTTCCAACCACCGCTCTTTCCCTGGGATGGCGAACCATCTGATGTCCCCGCAGTGGATCACTGGTTCCGGGAGAGCGAGAGAGTCTGGGACGAGGCTCATCAACATCTGCAGAGGGCAGTCCGTCGAAGCAAGGTAACCGCCGATAGAAGAAGGTCTGAAGAACCCAGATACACACCCGGACAAAAGGTGTGGCTATCCACCCGGGACATACGCATGCGACTGCCCTCTCGCAAGTTAAGTCCCCGATTTGTTGGTCCCTTCACCATCGTGGAACAGGTTAACCCCGTCACCTACAAACTACAATTACCCTCTCACTACCGTATTCACCCTACATTCCACGTATCACTCCTGAAACCCTATCACGATCCTGTTCTTCCCTCCACAGAGCCTGACCACGAAGAGGAACCCCCTCCTCCACTGCTCCTAGAAGAAGGAGCCGTCTACGCAGTGAAGGAGATCTTGCGTTCCCGACGTCGTGGTGGCCAGTTGGAGTACCTGGTGGACTGGGAAGGGTACGGCCCCGAAGAAAGGACATGGGTTCCCAGAGCTGATATTCTCGATCCTAGTCTCATGGTGGAGTTTCATGAGAGCCACCCTGAGTTCCCAGCGCCTAGAGGCAGAGGGAGACCACCACGGCGTCGGAGGTGTCGGCCCTCAGGAGCGGGCCCTGGGGAGGGGGGGTACTGTCATGGATTGGTCAGGCTCTCACGACCCCCACTCACGAAGATCACCATCACCTGACTTCTAATGAGCACACAGCTGCATCACATTCACGAGCACCAGATAAAAGCACAGCACTCCAGTCGCTCATTGTCCGGGCTCGTCTCGACGAAAGCGGACAACTGAGCGACCACTCAGCGTAGTCATCCTCAGCTAAAACAAACGCTTTACTTACCTGTTCTCTTTGTATTCCTCCTAGTCTTCCTGGTCCACCCGAATCGTCCTGTCTTCCAGTCCTTCCAAGTCTGTGTCATCCTCTGTCAGCTGTATCTGGTGTGTGCTGTCCATCCTCGTGTATTCCTGTTACCCAGCCACGGAGGAAAAGACCCCAACATCACTCCTGATCCTCCTGGCTATCCTTCATGTGCTCCTTGTTGTCATTTAATAAACACCCTAACGTTTCCTTACCTCTGTCTCCTGTCCGCTTCATAACAGTATATATATGTAATTTGGATGGATGGATGGATGGATGGATGGATGGATGGATAGATAGATAGATATCACAACACTATTTAAAGGTATAGCAAAAACAGACATTCTGTCATCATTTACTCATCCTTCACTTGCTTAAAATCTAGCTGACTTTTATTCTTCTGTTGAACACGGAAGATATTTTGAAATGTTTCAATTTTAAGCCATAAAATCACACAAGGGAAAGTGAATGATTAGGTAATTTTCATTTTTGAATAAACTAACCCTTTTGTTAAAGTATTGAATAATAACAATTAATTATAATATAAAATAAAAATGGCATGTTTACTAAAAATGTGAAATGTAATATAAATATAAATTAATTTGAACTTGATTTAAATATAAACAGATATGTACTTTAAAAAGCAGATTTCTATTCTTTACTTGGTTATATATTATTGTCTTGTTAGTATTTTATCATAGGTAAGGACATTGTTGAGTAATGTAATGTACGTTGAGTACATTCTGTTGCCACAGTTTTAAGACTCTGCAAGAGTTTAAACTTCCGCCCCTGGTTCAGATGTTTGATGCGTGTGTTTCTGTATGTGTTTTTAGTTACCTAGCCAGTTTTCATCCGCACCAAAGCCAGCACCAGGACCACCACCAACCGCCCCAAAGCCTGCCCTTTCCTTTCTGCCCCCTACTGAGCTGCAGGATCGTCCTCCTCCTGCTCCATGGGCTGAAGAGCTACGTGCCCGAACACGACCAGCCAATCTGAGCACATCGTCTGTCCCTGCTCCTGTGCAGTCAGTGGCTAAAGGCCCAGCTGTTGCTCCAAAAACCAACTTCCCTCCCAGCCAGCTCAATTCAAATTTGGCTTCCAAAACAGTTAGTCCCGCACCGTCTGGAGGAGTAAGAGGGTTTAACCACACTGTTAAAAGCCCTCCCCAAAGCACTTTTCCACCACCTCCTCCTGCGGCTCCTCCTGCACCTATTGCTCCGCCAGCCAATACTCCCACACCTGCTTTCAATCATTCTGAAACTTCTCCCATTGGCAGTCGTCAAAGCTTTGCTCCACCTTGTCCTGCTGCTCCTAAAACATCACCTGTCTCCACGTTCAACAGACCAGCAGGAAACAATGTTTCTCCAAAGGTGGGTGTGCTTTATATTTGAACTAGATACAGAAATCTAAATAAAGGGGAGATATGGTAACAAAAATAATCTTGAAATAAATGTCAATAACAAGTAATCATTTTTTTAAGGTAGTTTATGAAAATGTTTTTGATCACTTTATGTTTTGGTTTTAGTTTGGAAAATTAATTCCTGCACAAGGGCTAAAAAAAAATTACTCGCGCTTTACTGACCCTCAAGTGGTTCCAAATATTTATGAGTTTCTTTCACCTGTTGAACACAAAAGAAGATATTTTGAAGAATGCTGGATTCAGGTAACCATTGAAATCTATAGGAGGAAAATCAAATATTATGGAAGTAAATGGTTACCTGGTTTCAAGATTTTACAGAATATTTAACTTTGTGTTCAACAGAAGAAACTGAAGAAACTGTGTCTGTAACACATAAAGCCTTGAGAAAATTATGAAATTTTTCGGTTTTAGAAGAACTATACCTTTTAATTTAGCTGTTTTCCTGAAAATAACAGTGCATTATGTTTTTACATTAGAAACAAGATGTAATGCAGTGTTAGGCAGCTATGAATTATTTAAAAAGCATAAAGTGTGTAAACATTAAAGAGATGTCTTCAATATTGGTCAGATTTAAATGGTCTTTCTGTAAATGTATTCTAACATTCTCAACGTTAGTTAAAAATTATAAACAAAGTTGAGAATATTAACAATAATAATAATAATAATAATATTGAGCATGAGAGACTTCTTTCAAAACAAAAAAAATCTAACAGACAGAACATTTGGCATATGAATGGTCGTGTAATAAGGGTTTATTCACACAATGCGATTTTTCACATTTCAGTGGGCTATTTTTCCATTGTTTTTCAATGTAGACTAGGGCTGGGCTATTTGGCCTAAAATCAAAATTTTGATTCATTGAACATTTTAACTCGATTACGATTAATGAACGATTATTTTATTTATTTATTTTTAATAGTTCAATAACAGGATTTGTACAGTAAAAATGTTCACATATTATAAGTGAGATTTTTGAATGAAGGGTGCATTACTTGATTTTTAAATAAAGGAAACACACACTATCTACTATTTATGATTATTTATTGAACATCAACGTTGAACAACAGAAATTAAAACACACGTTGGCTAAAACAAACAGTGACTGCTATCTTATAAAAAGTGACAATAAATAACTTATAAATAATTGTTAATGTTTTTCATATTAAAAGTAGAAAATAAGCTGTATCTCTTCTAAATAAAATAACTTATATATCCTGTAAATAATATTTTAAAGTGCATTGAATCTTCAAATATTTTAATTTAAAAGCTATTTTTAATGTAATGGAAAATATGCAGTCTCAAGGCATCTCTGGCGCAGCTTCCATTCATAGTCTGTGAAGAAAAGTAACAAACAGATTGAGGTCACGTGACTCCACACGCAGTAGGGAAAGTTATTGAAAAAATTTACTTGGAAAAATTTGATCGATTATTGGTTCTGAATGTTGATTTCGATTACTTTTTGATTATTCGCCCAGCCCTAGTGTAAACATGCGCTTGACACATTCTGCTCACATCTCATTATTTATAATAATGATAATTAATATTAGAGTGATTTCTGAAGGATTATGTGACTGAAGGCTGGAG